>NW_013666614.1:182498-196702 GCF_000517525.1 Limulus polyphemus | reverse complement strand
AGCTGGTAGCATTGCAAAGTGGCCTAATGATCCAATAGGGTCAATGGTCTAGAAATACCCTGCCCTCCCTCCAAAAAAAAAACTGGTAGCATACATTTGCACATAGCCTTGATACTGGTGCACATGAAAAAATTCATTCTGCACATGGATTGAAAAAATTAGAGGAAACATTGATTAGCAGTACACATTTTGTCCAGTTTTGGCATCTTCCTTGTGTACATATCATGTATGATGTGGCTATGTTCTTAGCTGTTAATAATATTTTACAACTAAAAGGTTTTTACTTCTTGTAAGATGACATAACCTTATCCTTTGTTGATGATTTTAAAATGTAAAGAATTCCATCATATCCAAAGAAGTGTTGTAAAAGCAGCAGTGTCATTTTTAACTAGAGCTGAAACAAATATTGGATTTTACTATTTGAATATTCAACAGTAAAGACAATGAAAATATCATGCTTCTTTTTGTGGATTTCATTTATTAAGACACCATTTAACATTATGATGGATTAACAGACAGGAAGACATCAATTCATAGTTTGTAATGTTGAAATTTGCTTGTGCTTTGCAATCAAGAATGAAAGTGATGTCCAGGTTGTTTACAACATGAAGGAAATTCTTTGAAAACATAACATATTAAAAAGAAACCAAACTGTATATTTGAATATCAAATTTTGGTTGAAATATTTGTTTGTTAAAAAGTAATCTTACTTGGATATTCATTTCAGCTCTAATTTTAACAAATGTTTGAAATGTACACATTAAGTGTGTGTGTGTGTGTGTGTATATATATATATTTGGAAGATATATTTCTTATTACAAATAAGCATTCTACATAATATTAAAATATTGCATTTTCTATATGCAAACATGCACACCCTTCTCACCTAATGGTGGGGATGAATGATTGCATAATGTGAATAGGAATAAGTTGGGAAAAAGAAACCATGTTTGTGGTTTATTGTATAAATCGTTATTGTTGATTTACAGAACTTTCTGAAAATTTTATTTTCTCCCTCACTCATACCAGTGTACTGTTTCCCATGTTAATCTGCCTGATTTGATGTTTACTTCTTTATGCTAAAGAATAATAAAATTATATTGTTTTTTTGTTACTACTGTTGATGGCAAAGTACAGGTTTACTTCCTTTGGATTTTTTTGAGTAACATTTACTGGATTTCATCATAGATATTAGGTTGCTGGATCAAATATTATTTACAGCTAGCTCATTTATTTTAGACAGGGTTTCTGTTTCCTTTTAATTGTTAGCTGTACTATGTTCTGTTATAGGGAAATAAACCACTCAAATTTAAAAGTCATTGGGCAGTTTATATTTTCTGTGTTGTTAGAGATGTTACTGGGTTTTGAAATTTTCAGGCTTTTTTTTGGTTCAGGTTGTTTGGATTTTGTATTCATCAATCAGGATATTAAGCTCTCTGACTTCAGTACTCTGAAAAAGGGGCTTGTGAAAAAAAATTAGATTTAAAAAATTTTGTAAAGACAGTTCCTATATTCATGTTATAAACTCTTTTAGGGTTCTGTGATAGGAGAGTTTACCAAAGACAAGTTTCCTGGAGAATTTCTGGAATCCTGGAGAGCTGCATTGGCAGTAGCCAAGTTTGACTCTGTGAGTAAAATGTCCAGGAATTTTTGATAAAGTGATAGTGAAGTAAGTTAACAGATTTGGAAAGAAAAACTTAATATTAATATGTTTTTGTCATTGTATTAGTAAAAAATGAATTACCTTGACTTTAAGTATCCAGAAGTAGTTGGTAAAAAGGAAACTTGTATAGGATCACAAAATGTCTATTTTTTTTTTTAGTTGGAGAAATAAACTTTGAAAATGGATTTCTTTGATTTTATGTCAAAATAATTATTTCATATTCTATGAGTTTAAGGTTTTTTTTAAATTAAAAATTTTGATATAAATTAGGAGATTTGGTGTATAATTTATTGTTATGAAATTTAGGCCATGATTAGAAAATACATTTATAACCCTTCTCTTTATATGGTTGTATATCAGTTGTGTGATGTAACTTGGTTTAAATGTATTCACATTCTTTTAACTTTGAGTTGCATTTATGTAGGAAAAAACAGCTTTAGTCATTTATTCTTGTTGTATGGCAAGGCTGTAGGGATTATATATCACTAAAAAATTAAAATATTCTAATATAAAGTTTCTAGAAAGGTAAAAATTGCTGTTTTGTTATGTATATTGTAATTCAAATGCTTGATAAGCAAAGACTAGAATACAAATATATTGGTTGTCTAAAAAAACATGATATGATACAACTCTAAATTTCAAAGTGGGTATTCATGAGCCATAACATACATTAGACCATCATGGTTTTGAATATATTTGAAAACATGTTTGTTAGTTGCTATTTTCCCCTTGTGCCAAGTGGCTCAAGAAGTTGATTGGTAATGTATCTGATTTCAATTTAACATTTTTATTTCTAATTTTCTTCCTTTTTTGGAAAATGATCACCCAGTTCTCTGTCCATACTTCATTAGTATGTATAATAGGCTGGTTAGCTAATTTGATGTCTTGTATAATTGTTTGTGAGATTATCAACTAACGAACTAAAATTTTGTTTGATAGATTGATGTTAGCTCGGCTATTGCCTATATTATGGCTCCCAAGGAAGAGTCCGAGTTAACCACTATCAAGAAAGCCTGCCAAGTAACAGTTGATGTCTATACCAAATACTTAAGGGACCAGCTGATGGAGATTATTGATGCAGACAAGGTATTGTATACAGTCTCATGTTAGAGTATTCATTTAAAGATGAATTGGTTGTAATAGTTGATGAGTTGTGAATTGATTTGTGACTAAGACTAGGCTCTGTTTAATTAAGTAGGATTAATTTTTTATGATTGATGCAGATACTCTTTCCTTGAACATTGTTTGTAGTTTCTGTACTCTGTGACTGTTATTTGGGCCCGGCATGGTCACGTGGTTAAGGCACTCGACTCGCAATCTGAGGGTCGTGGGTTCGAATCCCTGTCACACCAAACATGCTCGCCCTTTCAGCCGTGGGGGCGTTATAATGTGATGGTCAATCTCACTATTCGTCGGTAAAACAGTAGCCCAAGAGTTAGCGGTGGGTGGTGATGACTAGCTGCCTTCCCTCTAGTCTTACACTGCTAAATTAGGAATTGCTAGCACAGATAGCCCTCATGTAGTTTTGCACAAAATTCAAAAACAAACAAACTGTTATTTACCTCAGTGCTACCAGTGAAACAAAATATTAGACTTCTAAAGCAGTGCAGTACTTCCTTTAAAATTCTAATGAAAAAGAAACTATCAGTTCTAAACGTTTTTAAGTTTTATATAGATGTATTATTTAATTACATTGATTAAACAGTATCTTGTCTAGTAAATATATTCAATAGACTGTACCCTTTTACATTTTTTGAGCACTCTAATGTTTCTTCCTATAATTGAAGAATAAAACATTATGTGATTGTGTAAAGTGCACGTTGATACTCTTAACTTAGGAAATTGAAAATTATTATTTAATTCCTAGTCATAAGTCTGCTTTTCATTCATAACCAGTCCTTCTGAATGCAAGAGTTCATTGTCATATTTGTAATTCTCTGTGTATTGTTTCTGTTGGTCCTGGTCTGGCCCATGTGTATGTGTTTTATTTTTTGGGGTCTGCATTAGATGGAGGGTAATTGGTCAAGAAACAAAGTTGAAACTGAAGCAGTAATAGTCATAAGGGTTCAACTTTGCTTTACAACATGTAAAGTAGGAACAGATATTTATTTGATGGAATTTTCACTCCAAAGTACTCCAAGACTATTCGGCCTTTTATTTTAAACTTCATGTGTGCATGTGATTACCAATATATTTGTTAGATTCGTAACATAATTGTAAAATACAAGCTTGGATTATGATAATTCTAAATTGTTTTTGAAAAAACTTTTTTTTTAAAGTTTAGGAAAAAAATCCTTGTCACTCATCTTGTAACCACAGAACTTAACTATGTTTAAAATGAATACCTGTTTTATAGTGCTAATTTTTTCATTATAGCTACTAGTGTTTGTCATACATTAATCATACTGTTTACATTAATGTCTTCAAAGCTATTAAACTTCACAAGTTAAAGTTGTATGTTAATGTTTTTACTATACCAGCTATACAGATATTAAATTAAAAGACTATCAGAATTCTTATAAGGTATATATAGGAAAAGAATAGAGGTGCAGTATTTTTGAAGACCAAGTGACACATTTAATATTTTTACTTGTACAATTATTTCATGAAATTATGATTTCTCATGTTAGATTTGGAGGAAGAATATGTAATCATAAAAAAATAGTGTTGCATTAAATGAATTGTGCATTTAAAATATCTTGAATCCCTAAAACAATATATAGAATCGTGCAAAAAAATATTATGAATTATTTCCTCCAAAATGTTTATGATTATCTATAGTATAACAAGTGTAAAACGTGTGTTTTCTACAAAGGTAGAAGATATATAATGAATTAATGTCTGAAGTGTGGTTCATTAGGCCTTTTTAATAAAAACATTTTAAGTCGTATTTAGAAGTTAGTAATAGAATAAGTGCTAAACACCCAGTGTCTCAAAAACCATAATGTCTTGTTTGGTGAAACAAGTAAGAAGGAAACCAAATAGTTCAAATATACTGGATTGTTTTTGTTTTTCATTTTTCTGTGATTTATGGTAATACTTGTACAATACAATAGCCAGATTGTATTATATAATTGCTGTAATAAAATTATAAAGTAAATTTTAACAAAACTTTTGATTATTAGACCTGCATTATATCATATACAACAGCAATTTTTTTTTCTTTTTTCAGAAAGTTAAACATTCCAAGTTAGCTGAAGGAGTAGAGCAATCTATAAGTGACAAGAAATATGTTACAGGAGTGGACTTAACTCAAGTAGACCTGTGTTATCCTGCTATTATCCAGTCAGGTGGCAACTACAATCTTAAGTTTAGTGTTGTCAGGTGAGATAATGTATTAAAACTGTTTTATTAACTTGTTATCATGCAATTGGGTGGTATAATTACAGCCTTTAGTTTAATGTTTTCTGGTGAAGTGACTATGAAGAACTGAGCAGTGGATTTGTAGTTAGCTTATCAAACTTGAGAACCTAAGGGTCTTTCATTTGAGATGTGATGATACCAAACACACTTCACTCTTTCAGCTTTGTGTGTATTCTTTCACATGAGTATTAGGTTTATAGTAGTTGAAATTTTGACAACCCAAATAAAATCTGATTGTTGTAACTTGGAAATTTTTTTATGATATAGTGACAAAAACACACTCCATTTTGGAGCCATTACCTGTGCCCTTGGTGCCCGTTACAAGTCATACTGTTCCAACATAGTGAGAACCTTACTGGTCAACCCTACCCAAGAACAACAGGATATGTACAACTTTGCAGTAACTGTTGAAGAAGAGATCCTCAATAAACTTCAGCATGGAGTCCCTTTGTGTGATGTTTACAATCATGCAAGGGATTTTGTTGAAAAGAAACACAAGAATCTTGTAGATAAAATGACAAAAAACTTTGGGTTTGTATTTTATTTTATATAGTTTTGACTAATTTATCCAAAGTTACTAAAATGTCACTATAGTTATTTAGTTCAACACACCACTGTTGTAATAAGTTGTATTAATCTTATTTTGTATTAGCAGGTTTGGTTTGAGATATGTTTTGCATTATTCTTTTTCTATATTTTTGTAGGTTTTGTTTAACCCATTCACTGCAGCTAGAACATATATTTTCCAGTGCTCCCACCCTTTCGCATTGCGACTGGGAAAAGTGTTTCCCATTGTTGATGCTGTTTGCACCTTCCTTTGCTGGGTCCAGGTTCATCATATAGACTATCATCACTAGATGGAGAGCTAGTATCCTCTTGTCTCATTGCCTCTTCATCATCATGCATTTGAACACCACTTGATTCATTTTAATTATCTTCTGAGCTATCTGAGTGAAGCACATCAAACATATTGACATAGTAATTAAGGTTACTACTCGCTACTCTAGTGATGGCAGCATGCAGCTTAGGCATCTTGTTGGTTACCACAGGGCTGAGTGGAAAACATTGAGGGAAACATATTAACATTAGGTGGGATGCCTTTCCAACTCATTTTACTCCCATACGTCACACATGGCAATTTTGAATGACAATAGGAACTATTTATCCCAGTCTTAGTGTGAAGGAGTGAGAGCACTGGGAAATATACGTCCCAGCCATAGTGAAAAGGTTAAGAATTGTTGATTTCTTTTTTCATTTTATATAACACTAATCATATTTGTATGTTTGTCTTATGAAATGCTTAATTTTGTTTACATTTGTACATATTGTAGGTTTGGTTGAAGACTGCAATTTGTGTGGTTCTTTCTTCATTTTGTGCACATTATAGATAATCTAATTTTGTGAACATTTCCTCATACTTACTGTATGTATATTTGTAAAATTGTATTTATTTTATTGTTTATTTTACTAGGTTTGGTATGGGTATTGAATTCAGGGAAAGTTCTTTAGTGATTACATCAAAAACCACTGCAGTTGCAAAAAAAGGTTGGTCATTCTTTATACGTTATGATTAATACACATTTTTATCACGAACAGGACTTAAGCTGTTGTATTAAAATATTGGATATCTGGACAGATTGCTTATAAAAAAAATGCATGTCCAGCTGTACTATTCTTAGAGTAATCTGCTGGTGGGTCAGCAGTAAGTTTACGTTCTTAAAATGCTAAAACCTGGGGTTCGATTCCCTATGATGGACAAAGGTTTAGATAGTCCATTATGTAACTTTTTACTGAGAAACGAACTCAGAGCACTTGATTATCATGTAAATACAAAAACATGTTTAAGAGTAGTATTTATTCAGTGCTTTAAAATATGAATTCAGATACTAACATTTGGCAGTAGTATTTAGTGCATTTTTTTCAGATAGTTAAAACCTTATTAACAGTAGTTATTGGGTTACCTTCAGAAATGTAAATTTGTAAAATTATGATTTACTTCAGTATTTCACAAAGATGAATTGGTAAATAACTATATTAATTTGAATATACTAATTGTTCTGTGAAGTGTATTTGATAAAAATAAGTGTTATTTTAGGAATAGCATAGATTTAATTTTTCATACTGCTGTATCATACAGGAAAAGTATTGTTTTGTGAGAAGTAGACAGTTTGGTTTTCTGTGAAGAAGTTACAGGTTATATAAATTGTTAATTAGAAGTTTCTTTTTCTTTTGAAGGAATGGTGTTCAGTGTGACCATTGGGTTTTCTGGACTAGAAAATAAAGGAACTAGTGATGCTCAGTTTAAAACATATGCCGTCTTTGTGGGTGATACAGTTGTTGTGAATGAGGTGTGTTTATTTTGTACATTTCTTCTCTAAAATAACAGTTATTGGTACATGATTAACAGTTTTAAATTATATGAATTTCTGTGTTAAAACTATGTTAATAAACAATTAAATATGGTAAAAGTATTGTAATTTTGAACTGTTTTTTTCTGGATAAAAAATTTTGAATGTAATTTTTTTTATATGGTAACATTACTGGAAATGTGGACATTTTTGTTAAAAGACCAAATGAAGTGTGGTGAATTTATAAATTTAATTCCCAATATTCTAAATGGATTAGATGTTGGTTTTATTTACAACAAAATCTTTAGTTTACTTGTGTGAATGTTGATGATTTATTGTTTAAATCATACTAAAAATTGATGGTTTAACAGGGCCAGCCTGCAACACTGTTAACTAACAGCAAGAAGAAACTGAAAAATATAGCTATCTTTTTGAAAGTAAGTTCTGTTTCTTATGTATTCCAGTAATAAAAGTTTTTATACCATCCTTATATATATATAAAGAACAGTCTTTGTTAAAACAATACTAAACTTAATATGTATCTTCGTGCATATACTGCATGGCATCGCATCATGGTTAGAGCACTCAACTAGCAACCTGACGGTCATGGGTTCGAATCTCCATCACCACCCATTTAGCTGTGGGGTATTATAATGTGAAGATCAATCCTACTATTCAATGGCAAAAGAGTAGCCCAAGAGTTGATGGTGGGTGTTGTTGACCAACTGCCTTCCCTCTGTCCTATCACTGCTAAATTTGGGATGGATAGTGCAGATAGCTCTTGTATAGCTTTGTGTGATACTTAAAACAAATCAAATCATACATATGCATGCTACTCACTTTACAATAGAGTCCATTCTATTCACAACTGCTTGTTTGATTTAAACCAATGGCACATAGTATTGATCAAATTTTAACTCGTATGTCACCATATTTGCAACTTCGTCACTTCAAACTTAAACATAATTACCATTAAATATTTTAGTACCTAAGTTTATTTATTGGTCAATGTCATATTTGTATCGAAAATAAATGTCACTAAATGACAGCTATTTATATACTATCCAGTTGTGTAATACTTCCATATATCTTGACCTTACTTAACAGTTTGCACATGCTTGTTTTAAAGATGATGCATTCTGTGACTAGCTTTACATGCATTATTTACTCTTATTTTATTCACTCAAAGAATTCATAATTGTCATAAATATTGTATTCAACACATAAGGCAATTATTGTAATTTTTAGAAACTTATTATTTGTTTTTGATTTAATTTTAATGAGGATAGACAGAAAAGTTACTGCAATTTACAAAACTAAGCCATAATGTTTCATTATAAATATTGGAAAACCTTTACATTTTCAATGATCACCCAACACCATATAATATCATCAACTCATCTGTGTTGTCATTGATTTAATAATTTCTAGTTTTTGTTTTTTAATTAATTCTTTTTAAAGATTCAGTGGTATATACTTAAACTTTAACCTTTCTTTACAGTGTTTTCTCTTAACAATATTATTAAACATGTCTGCTGTATGTTTTATTGTACCTTCTGCTATATTGTTACTTTTTAAATCTGTGTTCTAAGTTTTTGTTTGCATCAAAAATTTAGCAATTAATAGCAAATGTTTTTTGTAGTTAGAATGTTGTGGATTAACTTTTGAGGTTTTAATACTGCTGGTGGAATTTCAAACAACTGCAAAATGTTTGTTATTAAAGAGTTTTTTGACATTACTGTGTTTCTAATATTTATTATAAAAGTTCATTTTCCACTTGATGAATTAGTAAGCCTAATGATTTCTTGAGCTAACTGACATTGTTGAAAAATAATGTTGCTGTAAAATAATTTATATAGTGTTAAAACATGTTGATACGTGTATCAAAATTTGTTCATGAACTATTCCGAAGAAATTTATGTGACATGAACTACTTTGACATTTTTTTTACAATTATAAACACGTTTAAAAAACTAGATGATGTGATTAAAATATATTTATTGTGTCAATGCAGGATGATGAGGAAGAGGAGGAAGAAGAACAGACAACCATCAATGACAATGACAAGATTTTAGGTAGATCAAGAAGAAATGCTGTCTTGGACTCAAAACTCAGGGTTTGTGAAATTTTATGAAGTCGAATATATAAAAGTGATGTATTTATAGAGGTAGTCTTGATTATTAAGTGACACAAAAGGTTGGTTGAAATTATTTGAGGATGTTGTTATATCAATTTTTTACTCTTTCAGAGGGTAGATGACCATTGTTATCTAGCAGATATAATTTTATTATGGATAGTTAAATGTGTTTAAGACCAGTTGGGTTGTATAACATAATGTAAATAGGAGTGTAATATGTGGTTATATACAAATTATTGTTGTATAATGAAAGGGGTCATATATAATGTAAACAGGATAAATGGGGATTATGAAATAACATTATGGACTTTTTCTGAACTTTTCTTCATGAGCATTCTTCACCTGAATCTGTAAAACTGTGTACGTAGCAGCTCAACACAGTAATCCTATGATTGATTATAGTTGCATGTAATTTATATCAAGTAGCTGATTGTATAAAAAATCTACAATATTTTAAATGTAAAATGTGGGGATTACATGCCCTCTGTTTTGTTAGTTTTGGTCAGCTTTTCTATAAAATTAAGTAAAATAGAATAGCTAATGATAGGTTAAAGTTTTAATATAAGGAAATAAACCTTTTTAGACTATCTGAAGCAATAAATAGTAAATGGTGGTTTAAGTAGTGTCTGTAAGTAGGGATTTGAGTAGATTTTTTGATGAATACTGAGACAGAGTAAGATACAAACTTGGACCTTATCTTGGCACCCTTTAAATCAGTGTTTCTTAACCTGTGGTGCACGCACCCCTTAGGAATGGAAAATGTAATTTTTGGGGGTGTGAAACATGTTGGCGTTTCCATTACAAATAGGGTTTCTCCCTCAGACTCCTGAGATAAATTAATAGCAAACTTTCTATACTTTTCAACCGTAACTATGTGAGAATAGCCGTTACAAGTTTTCCTAAGCATGTTGTTAAAATTCCCATGGGAATGAAGCTTCTGTTATATCTGAAATTGACATTTATCTGTTCAGAACACAATGTAGTATAATACGTTGTTTGATAGATGGAAATATTGACTTTCTATTGGTTATAGATAATATATAATTAAACGTAAGAGAGAATTATCAACAAATCCTGAAAGATAAGGGGTGCAAGGACATATTCTGTAAACCGAATTGCTGTGGCTTCCCAAAAGGTTAAGAGCCACTGCTTTAAATCATCCTAACTTTAATTTTCAATTCATTTGGGCCTAATAACTTAAAATGATTAGAACATCTTACTAGAAAGCAAGACAACAAGTTGGAAGCTACCTTGATCTTTAATACTTTTTCATTATTCAGAAAATTTAATGCTGTATAGAACGATGCGGAAGCTTAAGTTGGGGAAAAACTAGAATTAATACAAAAGTATGGTCATTGTAGATTTCTCAGGATATAACTCAGTTTATTCAAATTTTTTAGTTACTCAAATTATGGCAGAAATATTCTCCACCTTGTTTCAACGATATGTCAGATATCTATTATTTTATAGTTTTTCATTTTAAGTTAAATAAATTCATTATTAAAACATTTTATAATTATTTATGGAAAGTCTGCATTAAGTAATAAAATGTGTATATTTTGTATGTATGTCAGATATTCATTGTGGATAATTATGTATCTGCTTCTGAAGAATAATTTGTATAGGGGAAGTGAGTGTATGTGATTTTTTTAAGAGATTGTTTTAATGTAAAAGTATTTGTTAAATTTGCATTTAGTGATGTTTTAGAGTAAATTAGTTATATTGAAGCTGGTATAAAAGGTATGGAATGACTTTTCTGAAGACAGGTAATGTAATTCAAGAAGGTCAGTACGTTGTGGTAACTTAATAATACTAGAATTACTGATGGAGCAATATCAGTAGAATGGAATATTTCTGTACATAATGGTATTGATAAATAAACACAACTAACATTTTATTCATTTTTTCTTTTAATAAAGCATGTGATTTTTTTTTCGAGATGGTATGTAATGTAGGCTGGTTCATTGGATTTGCTTAGTGTTTTTTGAAACAAATTTGCTTGGAAGGTAATTAAGGTATTATAAATTTAGTCATACTTTCTCCTTCCTCCATAAAAGAATGAAAGTTTTTAGGACTGATTATAATCACAGCTTGGAATCCATTGAATTACAGACTGAGCAATCTGCAGAGGAAAAGAGAAAACACCACCAGAAGGAATTAGCTGACATATTAAATGAAAAGGCTAGAGCCCGATTAGCAGAACAACAAGGAGTTCATAAAGAAGAAAAGTAAGTTTCTTTCATGTTCTTCATTATTTTAGTATGAGACATAAAAAGTGAATAAGTATAACTGTTCTTAAACTATAAATATTTAAACAAGGATAGTAGTAAACAGTATCTACTTCACATCATAAGACCTTATGAAATTTTTCATAGTCCTTTTCCCTTTGTAAAATTTTATTATGTAGATAGGTTGTAAAAGAAGTTTTATTTAATCCCAAAATGTTTTGAAATTAGCTTGTTTTATCACAGTTGTCTTTTTAGCCATTTTTTGCTTTTGTGTAAACATTAAAAAATGATTGTTTTTTAGAACTATGCAACTTCATATCTCTCTGTTTGTTTTATAGATTAAAAAAATCTAACATATCGTACAAGTCAGTAGGACAGATACCTAAAGAACCAGAAATTAAGGAGCTTAAAATCTTTGTTGGTATGTATTTTCACTGTATAGGAACATGGATTTTAAAATTCTAATTTATCTGTGTTTTTTTTAAGAAATGTTTGCATTTAGTGTGAGTTTGTCTGTAACGATCTTGATGTTGGTAATATATAATGTCTAGAATAAATATTTTGATAAACTTGGTATCAGTTTAGGATTATACTTTCAATCATTTGTAAGCTTTAATTAATTTTAGTAACAATTGTGAAAAAACTAAAATGTTTCTGTGTATTTTCTTATCTTCCTTAATTTCTGCTTACTAACTAGGAGAAAACTACAATGAAGTTTTGTCTCTAAGTCAGTTTATTTTGATCTGATTGCTGATAGAGTTTTACTACAGAAATAGAGTACATAGAAAAACCACTACAATATCAAATGCGCCTGGACTCTCTATGTCCGTGGGAAAACTAGGCAAATGGATGCAATGTGCATTTTGTTGGGTGTGTTTGTACCATAGCTGCTGAATTGTAGTGTAAAATATATATAACTGGTTATTGTGAATAACTTATGGAGACTATCATTTATAAACTTTTATAACCAGTAGCTGATTTAATTCTTTGTGTAGTGTAATATAAAGATATATCCAATTGAAAAAAGATTGATTCATAAGTAGAATTTTTTTAATTATTGAAGTTTTTAGTTTCAAAATATCCGTTTCAATGTCATGCCAAACTGAAGTATCGTGTTTTTGCTTAAAACAGCAGGTTATCATCTCAAAGGTCTTAACTTATTATTTTCATTAAGAAATTTGAATGCAATGTTTTATCAGTTTTGATATTGTCCAGATGTAATGAGGTAGAGAGAGAGAAAGAATACCTACAGTATTTCCAAGCTTAGATTTTTGCTAAAGTTGAAATGTTAGAATGTACAAAATGTACATTAATTATATATCAGATAAGTAGTATCAGTGAAAATCTTTAGAAATAGGAATAAAATGTAAAAGATATTACCTTTTTATCCAATTTCATTATGCGTATGATATTGAAACTCTTAGGCCCCTTTGGGCTACGAAGCAATTTACTTGAAAAAGAAATTAAGAAAAATAATGCAGTGAACATTTTTTCAGGGAATGTCAAAATGCTTATGTTACTGTTCCATCTAGTTAGATATTTCTTGAATAGAAGTATTAGCCTAATATCCTGGTCATTGCCTGAAGTATAAAAATTATTTTATGCACCGTAGTATTCAGCAATGAACTGAGCTCCTTTCTAGATAGAGTTAATTTATTGCTCATTATTGCTTCATTTACATTTAACCTTACTTTACTTGATCATATTTCTTTATGGATGGGCAAAAAAGATGCCAGAGAAGTAGTAATGCTGATTTTTGCATAATATCCCCTTTTAGATACAGTACATTAAATTTTTACTTTTTATTAGAAATTTGAACTGAATGAAGCTGTGAAAGTGTCATAATTTCTGTAATTATTTCACTACCTTTCATATGCTGAATATATTAAATAGTTGTTGTAGGTGTTAAAGAAACCTGATTTTCAGAGAATTTAATGTATACGTTATTATACTACTATACAAATCAACACGAAAGTCAAAAATAATTAATCTACTATTGTGTTCAGTATAATGGTGGTAAAAAATATCTAAGCATGTGTTATGTATATAAATCTGTATATAAGATTATTTATTTAGCAATATGCAGAAAAAATAACTATACTAAATGATTTATAAACTCTTGTATCATGTTTTCCACAATAGTATGTGGAAAATACATCCAGAATGATCATAAATGAGTGATTTTAGTCCAAGGACTGACTCAAGCATTAGTGACACATGAGGTATTGCAGTGTACCCAACTTCACTAGATGCTGCTAGTTTCATCACCAACACTGTACCATTAAACTAGTTTAGTTTATCTTGTTCAGTCCTGACTGATGCATATTGTCCTTACGTTATAAGTACATGTAGCCCAGTTCAGATTAATGCATAATAGTTGCCCCCCAGTGGCACAGCGGTATGTCTGTGGACTTACAACGTTAGAAACTGGGTTTCGATACCCGTGGTGGGCAGAGCACAGATAG
>NW_013666614.1:176971-182477 GCF_000517525.1 Limulus polyphemus | reverse complement strand
TGTCTGTGGACTTACAACGTTAGAAACTGGGTTTCGATACCCGTGGTGGGCAGAGCACAGATAGCCCTTGTGCTGCTTTGTGCATAATTAAAAACAAACAAGCATAATAGTCTCAAGTTATAACTTCATGTAGTGCAGCTCTGACTGATGAATATTGGTCTGGTATTATAACTACACATTGTTCAGCTGTTCCAATTGAACCATATTGGTCTCCCATTATAACTTAGTGTAATTCAGTTCTGACTGATGCATATTTGATTGACACAGCTACATGTAGTTTAGTTCTGACTAATGTGTGTTGGTCTGACATAACTGTGTAGCTCATTTCTGACTGATTCATATTGGTTTGACATTATAACTGTTTGTAGTCCAATTCTGATCTGGTGCATATTTGTCTGACATTTTAACTGCATTTAGTTTAATTCTGATTGATATGTGTTGGTCTGACATAAATGTGTAGTTCAGTTCTGACTGATGCATATGTGTCTGATATTACTGTGTAGATCATTTCTGACTGATGCTTATTGTTCTGACATAACTACATGTCATTGATTTCTGACTGATGTATATTTATGCCATTATTGATACATACAGATCATATGTGACCGAGTCTCGCATTATAGCTGTATAGTTCAGTTTTTGAACTGATCAAAAATGATCTGAAAATATAATTATGTGTTGTTCAGTTCTGTCTGATGAACATTAATTTGAAATTATAACTGTGTGTTTACTTCAGTTGTTCATATTGTTGCTACATGTAGTTTGGTTCTTTTGTATGAATTTTAATTTGTAGTTATAGTGTGGTCAAGTTCTGTTTAGCATATTGGTCTATGATTATAACTGCAAAGTTTTACAATCTGTAAATCATCTCATCATAATTATTTGTTTTAATTTCAGCTCTAGTGTCTGTTATTCTAAACTAATTGCATGTAACATAAATGTAATTATCTAAGTGTCTACCACTGGTAAAAAAAAAAAGCTGAGAACCACTGCATTATCACTAATGAAAGAACAACATAAAATTTTCATATCAAACCTTGCCAAAACACTTGTATTTATAAAATATATGAAAATGCACACAGAATTTCTTATTTTTCAGATAAGAAGTATGAAACAATTATTCTACCAATTTATGGTGTACCAGTACCATTCCACATCTCCACAGTAAAGGTGAGGAAAGAAACAAGAAGAAAATACTTTGATTAATTGATGTATTTTTCTGACATTGTCTGATATTCATGTTAGTAATTTTGTGTTTTTGGAATTAGTTGCTGTTTCATAGAATTGACACTCAAGTGACATATAGGTGTGAGAATAATCAGTAGTTAAGTGGATAATCTGGTACGGTGTTCTTACGAAAACAAAAGTCACTGATAATATATATATATGCTATTTTATGTTCTGTATTTTGTGAACTAAATGTTACTTATATATGCATTTTAGCAGAACATATGGCAAAGACTAAACAGTTATGAGTAGATAAGTCATTGTTTGTGCATGAAGTTAGGAGTATAGTGATATTTATTGATAGCCTTCAATATAAAAAACATTACTTATATTTGGAATTATTTATGCTGTGTAAGTTTTTGTATGCAGGCAAATTATAATGTGTGTAAAACTTATTTCAAATAACAGTAAGTCCTGTCTCAATATTTCATACATATTAATGTGTGAGTGTGCAGTTTAGTTTTACGACAACAATGAACAAACAAGATTGTGACAGATAATGAAAAGCATGCAAGTCAGAGGTTGTAATCAATATGTAAGTCACTTGAACAATATGAGTACACAAATTAGTGATATTATTTACGAAGAGTAAACAGCTGGGCTGTTATTAATACCGGATACAGGTGATGTGGGTTAAAGTGCACATTTGATTAAACTACTTTATTAACAATATTTGTCAATAAACTTAGCATCAAATTGTAGTTTGTAATTTACATTTTTATATTAAGTTTTAATTTCAAGAGGAAATATTTAAATACATTTTCATTCTCCACTTCCCTGTGTCATGCAACCCCTTGTTCTCTAAATTCTCCTTTTTTTACATTTTATCTTCTGTTGTATGGATTTTAGAGTTTCAACTAGTTAGATACACAAACAGTAGATGTTATCAGGCCAAAATATAAAATAAGAATCTCCCACTTTCTTTATTTGGCTGGCTTGAAGTGTACAAAGCTTTTTCTTGAAGTATAAGTGAAAAACCATAGTTGTAACCATACAAATGTGATTTGAGGGGCTAATGACTTTTTATTCTTCCTTTTAAATCTCAAAAATATTGCTATTTGATTAGATCAGTCCCTTTTATTTTTCTAGCTTAAAATTAAATTTCATTACACATAAATGTATTAGGTCATCAAGAAATTCATGTCACGTTTTGGAACACTCTCATGAACCAACCCCCAAAAAACGTGCATCACGTATAATAGTTAAATGAACCAGCTAAACATCACGTTAGTGTAGCCTATATAATGTGAAAAATTTAGAATACTCTAATCCCTTATAGTGATGACACATGATGAGACACACTTTCGGCATGTAATGCTGTTTGAATACAAGAAGGGAAACAATACCTCTGAAGCCACAAAGAATATCAAAGAAGTTTATGGAAATGTTTTGAATGTTCATAAGTGTCAACGATGGTTCAGCAAATTTCGTTCAGGTGACTTTAGCCTTAAAAACTGTGATGGTAGGGGCCGACATGTTGAAATTTATATTGATGCTCTGAAGACGCTTGTTGAGTCTAACCCAAGGCAACACACCCGTGAAATGGCCCTGCAATTGCATGTCTCTCATGAAACAATACGTAAACATCTATGGAATATGGGAAAACTCTGTAAAAAAAAAAAAGTGTTTGGGTGCCCCACAAACTCTCCAATGATCATCGTTTCCAACGAGTGAACGTTGCTTCGTCTCTTCTGGTGCATAATGCACATGAACCATTTTTGGACAGATTTGTCATTGGTGATGAAAAATGGATTTTCTGTGTGAATATTAAATGCCAAAAACAATGGTTCAGTCATAGACAAGAACCACTTCCAACCTCTAAACCTAGACTCTATCCGTAGAAAGTGATGCTTTGTATTTGGTGGAACATCAAAGGAGTAATTCATTTCAAATCCACAGCAAACTGTCAATGCAGAGATCTATAGTCAGTAACTGGAACGTTTAAATCAAGCTCTTCATCAGAAACGCCCTTCACTCGTCAATCGGAAAGGTGGTCTTCTTCTCCACGACAATGCACGTCCACATGTGGCACATTTGACGCAACACAAGATTAATGAGTTGGGTTGGGAAGTTCTCCCCCACCCACCATATTCTCCAGATATGGTACCATCAGATTACCATCTTTTTCATTCACTGCAACCATCTTAATGGGAAAACATAAGCAAGTTTGGAAGATGCTAAAGAGGACATTGACATGTTTTTTGCTTCATAGCCAAGTGATTTCTTTAATCAGGGCATTAACAACCTGATTGTAAGATGGAAAAGCATCAATGATAAGAATGGAGTCTATTTCATTTAATAAATGTTTTATTTTGATATATAAGTTGTTTGGGTTTTTTCATCTAAAATAAGCAACATTAATTTATTGATGACCTAATAATTTTCTGCTTTGAAACTTAAGTTTACCTGCTGATATCTTCAATTTTCAAGTAATCGAAGCAAGTTGTAATTCTCAAAAATAAGTATATAATATGAGTTTGATGATTATATTAAACATTGTAGGAATGTCACATATGATTAAGGTCCACTTCTGTGTATGAGACATGTAAGTCGATAGATTGATCATTTATGAACTGAAACGAGTTTATGAATTATTGGCTATGTATGAACTAGTGTGGAGTTTCAAGTCAGTGACCTTGTTTCAGGTATACCGTAAAGCTGGTGACCATGTATGAGGTATTGGTGACTTGATAAGTTAATGATTTTGAGATGTTGCATGCAGAAGTGTATTGTATATTAATGTTTACTAAGGTTGAACTTTTATGAGATACACGAGTGACATAGTTCAAGGGATGAGAAATATGCAAATTGTTATCACACACAAGAGAAATATAAGTAAAGGATTATTTAATTTCTGCACCCAAAAAACTGTAAATTAATACTAAATTTTGAATGGTACATATAATTAATTCAGACAATTCAATATTAATTGTGAATAGTTTGTATGTAGATTGAGTATTCAAATAAATGATCATTTTGTTTTTCGATCATATTTCAGAACATCAGCCAGTCAGTAGAGGGAGACTATACCTACCTTCGTGTGAACTTCTTTCATCCTGGTTCAGCTCTTGGAAGGAATGAAGGAAATGTTTTTCCCAATCCAGATGCCACATTTCTTAAAGAAATGTAAGTTTTCGTATTGTAAATATAGAAGTAATGATGTAAAACGTATGGACAAGTAATAGTTGTTTTACCCAATCCAGATGCCACATTTCTTAAAGAAATGTAAGTTTTCGTATGGTAAATATAGAAGTAAAGATGTAAAACGTATGGAGAAGTAATAGTTGTTTTACCCAATCTAGATGCCACATTTCTTAAAGAAGTGTAAGCTTCCTCATTGTAAATATAGAAGTGATGATGTAAAACGTATGGACAAGTAATAGTTGTTTTACCCAATCTAGATGCCACATTTCTTAAAGAAGTGTAAGCTTCCTCATTGTAAATATAGAAGTGATGATGTAAAACGTATGGACAAGTAATAGTTGTATTACCCAATCCAGATGCCACATTTCTTAACGAAGTGTAAGCTTCCTTACGGTAAATATAGAAGTAATGATGTAAAACGTATGGACAAGTAATAGTTGTTTTAACGTTAAGAAATGTGGCATCTGGATTGGCAACTATTACTTGTCCATACGTTTTACATCATTACTTCTATATTTACCGTAAGGAAGCTTACACTTAAAAAGGAAGCTTACACTTCTTTAAGAAATGTGGCATCTGGATTGGGTACGGTAAATATAGAAGTAATGATGTAAAACATACGGACAAATAATAAGAGTTTTTCTTGTTTTTTCAATAGTTTGTACTTGTGTTGACAAGTAGTGTCTTAACACTGTCCAGGTTTACTCCAATAAATATAATTTTTGAAAGGTCACATTCATCTTAAACATTTTTTTTTACAGAACATAGGAAAATAAAAATGTCTTAAAATATTAGGTTCAAATTTGTGGTGAAACAAAGAATAAAATAAAAATCTGTTACAAAGGCTCTTTTGAAAATGAGATTTCAGTACTTTAACCCTATTGTCACGGGTCAAAGGCCATGTCATCTTGTTTGCTAACTCACATTCATAATTTTATTCAACTATTATTTTATGAATTTATGTTAGTAAGTTCGGTATCAAATTGAAAATTATAATTCAAATTTAAAATTAGGTCATCAAGAAATTAATGTCACTTTTTTTAGATGGAAAAACCCGAACAATTTGTATATCAAAACAGAACATTTATGAAATGGAACAGTCTCCATTCTTATCGATGATGCTTTTCCATCTTAC
>NW_013666614.1:173126-176555 GCF_000517525.1 Limulus polyphemus | reverse complement strand
CATAATCTTGTGTTGTGTCAATCGTGCCACATGTGGACGTGCATTGTCGTGGAGAAGAAGACCACCTTTCCGATTGACAAGTGAAGGGCATTTCTGATGAAGAGCTTGATTTAAATGTTCCAGTTCCTGAACATAATCTTTGCATTGACAGTTTGCTATGGATTGAGGAAGTTTGAAATGATTTACTCCTTTGATGTCCCACGAACTGCAAAGCATCACTTTCTGCAGATGGAGTCTAGGTTTTGGGGTTGGAAGTGGTTTTTGTCTAGGACTGAACCATTGTTTTTGGCATTTAATATTTGCATAGAAAAATCCATTTTTTATCACCGATGACAAATCTGTCCAAAAATGGTTCACATGCATTATGCTCCAGAAGAGACGAAGCAACGTTCACTCATTGGAAACGATGATCATTGGAGAGCTTGTGAGGCACCCAAACACCTTTTTTTATAGAATTTTCCCATATTTCGTAGATGTTTACGTATTGTTTCATGAGAGACATGCAATTGCAGGGCCATTTCATGAGTGTGTTGCCTTGGGTTAGACTCAACAAGTGTCTTCAGAACATCAGTATAAATTACAACCCTGCCATCACAGTTTTTAAGGCTAAAGTCAACGGAATCAAATTTGCTGAACCATCGTTGACACTTATGAACATTCAAAACATTTCCATAAACTTCTTTGATGTTCTTTGTGGCTACAGAGGAGTTGTTACCCTTCTTGTATTCAAACAGCGTTACATGTCAAATGTGTGTCTTGTCGTGTG
Source organism: Limulus polyphemus (assembly GCF_000517525.1). NCBI lineage: Eukaryota > Metazoa > Arthropoda > Merostomata > Xiphosura > Limulidae > Limulus > Limulus polyphemus. The sequence continues at coordinate 175,789 of NW_013666614.1, read as the reverse complement.
CCATCACTATAAGGGATTCGAGTATACTAAACGGTATATAGGGTACACTAACGTGACGTTTAGGTGGTTCGTTTAACTATTATACGTGATGTACGTTTTCTGGGGGGTTTTAATTAAAGTGATCCAAACGTGGCGTTAAGTTCTTGATGACTTAATATTATAGATTAACAAATTTCTTAGTTTAAAAGTAAATATTAAAAAACACCTAAATCTTGATTTTTGTGTGTCAAGTGGTATGTTGAATGCAGCATTGGTTCAAATTAGATGTTTGTGATGTCCAAATACGAAGTCTATAGTTTCTTATGATTTAGGAACTCAAATTACCTATATTGAAAAGCTATAGTATAAAATAAAAACCTTCAGTCTTTTCTATATGCTGAGATATTGCTACATTTACTGAATAAACACGGTGGCCGTGCCCATTTCTTTTCATTTTTTGAAACACTTGCTTACGTACACCTATTTCTTTCTGTGATGTGTGAATAACCAATTGAAAGCTCCAATTGGCCCCATAGTGGCTTTCTCAGCCTTTTTGAAATAAACAGATATGGAACTCTTTCTTTTTATACAAGATTTGAAATGGTAAGGTTAGGCTTTAGGGTTGAAAGGACAATAAAAATCAAATTTAATTATCAATAGGTATATATAAGTACAAGTTTAAAGCTGTTTGGGATAAATGAATGTAGTTTTATGTTATAATTTGAAGTCATTCTAGAAAGAAAAAAAGGGTAATTTAGATTTATTTCTATTTACATATTTTTGTTTTATTTGTTGGTTACTAGGTCATTCAAATTGACCAACCTTCTATGGAGTTATGGTCGAGAAAATAACAGATAAGATGTACATTTTTAGTGAAAACAAACATTTGAAATGTATTTAGGAGGTTTTAGAGAACACACAAATGAAGGCTGAGATTTTTGAGATGAAGAAAAGTATTTTTAATCTTAACATGAAAATCACTTTGCACATGGACTATTCAAAACAAGTACTCGATATATTCACAGACAAATCATTAAAAAAACTGATTTTTTGTGTACAAAATATTTGTAACGTGTGCTAAAAGTCTGACAAATTTTGTGAAGATACACACACTGTATTAAATGTTATAGTATTTAAACTATATACAAGTAAAAATGGTCCCATGGTCTAAATATAGTTCCGATATCTATTGAGATATTTAAAGTATGTGGTGCAACTCTTTCAGAACGAGCATTATTTTGTGTACATGTTCAGAGGTTTGGTGAGTTACATTCAAAATTTAATTGAACTACTTTCTTGTAATGGTGTGTGTGTGTATGTATATTTATAGTTGGCATAAAGACATAGCTAATAATCCAAATTTTAACATTGTATGAGTTTTAAATCTTTCAGCGAGGGGTTGGTACCTGGAACTGACCTCTTAACCATTTTGTGCTTGTTATAACGTTTAAATTAGTAAGCATATGTTAACGAAATTTGGCAGATTATCGGTAAACATTACAATGCTTTCACATGCAAAATATCAATTTTTTTTTATTAAGTCTTAAGGTTTGTAAAGCAATATTTTTCTCATGCCTTTTTTCTTTTCCCATGTTGCCTATCAATCATGCAGAGTAATTTTCATTTTAAGATTAAAAATACTTTTATGCATCAGAAAATTTTCAAATTTAACATACGAAATCTTTATAATTTCCAGATTGTTATTAAATGTTTCTTAAGAAAAAACTTTATATTTTTTCAGTTATTTTCAGTAATGAATCTCTGTAGGGGTTCGATAGATTTGACTGATCTTGTAACCATCATAAAAATAACAAATAAATATAAATTATGCCTCTTTCATTCTAGAATGAACATAAATTATAACACAAAAGCATAAATGTTTAGACGTAATAGCTTAAATCTCATAACATTATACATTTATATATAGATGCATTTATTATTTTTATTATATTGATCTTTCAGCCGTACCTCGCTAACAATACACAAGTTACAATGATGCGGCACGCATGCACTAATGTTACCATATCTAATAACATAAAACTGACCTTTGGTCTGTACAAAGTAACTTGTCTTGCTGTGTTTTAATAGTCTAGTATTTTGTAAAATACAGTAATATTTCAAATATTATATATGTACATACATTATTGCTATTTTGAAACAAGTTTTTAAACTTATTTTTTCCAAAACATAGAACAGTAACGAAAGAAGTAAAGCAACCAATTATCTCTTCTAGTTACGACTTTTGTACTCGGTTGCTAAGCCTTTAGAAACTGTGCATGTGGAGGATATGAAACAAAATAATTTTTTTTAGGTTTTATATATACATTTGAATAACTAAAAAATCATAAATTACTACATTAATACCAAAGAATTCCACTATAATTTATCAAGCTTAGTAACTAAAATGTATTTTAGTCTAAAAAAATATGAAATTTCGAGCAGACTAAAGGCACACCCTACCTCCTTAAAATATTGGTTCAAAAGAAATTAATGGCACCAAGCCCATTAAAATGGCTAAGAAAGCCACTAGGGAGACATTCTGAGCTTCTGATTAGTTATTCATGTCAAAGATAGAAGTAAGTATATATATATGGGAGCAATTCCAAAAATGGAAAGAGGTGGGTGGGGTGCCACTGTGTTTAATTTATTAAATGAGCAATATCTTAGCAAATTAAAAAGATAAG
>NW_013666614.1:169399-172210 GCF_000517525.1 Limulus polyphemus | reverse complement strand
CCTGTCTTGGCTGTGTTTTAGTAGACTAGTATTTTGTAAAATACACTCACATTTCAATTATTATACATTATATATGTATACAAGTTATTGCTATTTTGAAACAAGTTCTTAAACTTATTTTTCTTAAGACATAAAACAGTAAATAAAGATGTAAAGCAAACAACTATCTCTTCTAGTTACGACCTTTGTACTCGATTGCTGTTTGACGTAGGTTGATAATGTAAGTTACTCATTATAATGTTATCATTATTCAAGCAGAGCAAACTTTTATAGCCTTCGATCTTATTTGGTTACAGAGCCATCAAATAGAAAATCAGACCCCACTTGCCATGCCCACCTGTCACTTCCTCTCTTTAAACAATTGCTACTAGTTCTCTCTGAAGTTAATACTTTTTTGTTTATAACTAATAGAAAGCCAAAGTTTTAATCTATCAAATGATATATTATATTACATTGTTTTCTGTATGGGGCATTGTCAATTTTCATTGTTTAGTTTTAAATTTACTCTCAGGAGAATCACATTGATGAGCTTAGCTAAATTTTTAAAGACTTATTGCATAGTTAGAAAGCCATAAAAATAAGAATAGTTATAAGACATTGTTTGCTCTGTGGGTGTTGTTATTCTGTGCTTTAAGGTGCATTATTTAGTTAAATAAAAATTTAGTGTACTAGTACCATAAGTATAAAAAATAAGCTTGTTTCATTAATGGTTGACAGCAAAAAAAAAGAGACCCAAGCAAGTAATATATTTCTTGTTTTTGATGTGGATTCTTCATTTATTATTATAAAAGTAACTAAAATGTAAGCATTATTCACAAAGTATTATTGCAAGCAGCTTGTGCATTATGTAGTTTGATACAGTACACATGGGTAACATGAGTTGCACATTTACCAAGTGATTTACAACCTGTGAGGTGAGATTATTAATTAGACTTGGGGCAATCAAATTATAAAATCTAAGTATAAACAGATGTATATTGTTACAAGTTTTAAGCTATCTAGATAAACAATTGTGGTTTCCTGTTAAAATTTGCATTCATTTTCTAAAGAAAAAAGGGTAAATTAGATTTATTTCCTAATTTTTTGTGGTGGTTATGAGGTTGGTTAAATCAACCAATCATGTATAGAGTTATGGTGGAAAAAGTAATAGATAAAATATAAAGTTTTCTGCCAAACAAAACAAAAAAACGTTTGATATTTATTTAGGAGGTTTTGCAGATTATGCAAATGAAATATGAAAATTTCAGATGAAGAAAATTATATTAAATCTTAACATGGAAAGCACTTTGCACAAGCATTCTGACCCCATACATTCAAGGACACATTTTTATTAAAAATTCTTAGTTAAAAACTCAAATATTTTGTCTATAAAAGACTTGTAATATTTATTAAAAGATTGAAAATATTCATGAAGACACACAAATCATATTAAACATTATAGTATGGAAACTGATGGTGGCTTTGAGGTCACAAGATTGGTGTAATGCACCAAGCCTGTAGCGAGAAGGTTAAACCTGTTTCTTGCCCCCCCCTCAATGGCACCGTGGTATGTCTGCGGACTTACAACGCTAGAAACCGGGTTTCGATACCCGTGGTGGGCAAAGCACAGATAGCCCTTGTGTAGCTTTGTGCTTTATTACAAACAAACAAACCTGTATCTTTTTATTATTTTCATTCAATAAAAATGTAATTTTTCTCTTTTCAGAGCAAATGTTAAATTTTTTTTTCTTTGGAATTTATCATACAAAACACTCTTTTTCTATTTTTTCAGCACCTATCGCAGTACAAATGTCAAGGAACCAGGTGAGATCTCAGCCCCTTCATCAAATCTTAATACAGCTTTTAGACTTATCAAAGAAGTACAGAAGAAATTCAAGACGAGAGAAGCAGAAGAAAGAGAGAAAGAAGTGAGTGTTTAATTTAGCAGAATTGGCATGGCATGGCCTGGTGGTTAGTGGGTCAGTCTGTGGGTCATAGTTTCAAATCCTGACACTGAACACACTTGCACTTTCAGCTATGGGGATGTTACAATATGATGATCAATTCCATTATTCGTTGGTAAAGAGTAACTCAATAGTTGGCAATGGATGGTGTTGACTAGCTACCTTTCCTCTAGTATATCAATTCAGAATTAGGGATGGTTAGTGCAGATAGCCTTTGAGTGGATTTGCATGAAGGTTTGACAAACAAACAAACAAATATGTTTATGGGTTGAATTGTATTAAGTCTTCAGACAACATCAACGTTGTTCCAAAATAAGCAGTAAAGTTTGTTAATGAAGAGCTAAATTAAGAATACATATTGATAAAACTATGTAAGATATGGTTGCAACTGGAAGCTAATGGAGACATGACTATTTTGACTGCATTTGTTTGAATATTTATGAATGAAGGTTAGAATTTTGAAGAAAAATTCAAGTTGCACTTTACTTGCTTGTTCTATAGCATTCCTCTTTACATTGTACTTTTTTTTTCTAAGGATTCTGTTATGATTACTGTACTTTGAACTGTCATGCTCTTCATACTTTCAAACACTGAAGTTTTTATTTGTTTTCTTTTATTTTTTACAAAACGGTTTAAATGAAAGATTTTTTTAATGTGATTTTCAAAGTATATCTAGATATATTAATAATGCCTGGAGACGGCTTGAATGGGTAATGAAGAAAAACTTCAATATAAGTTTAACATAATAGCAAATGTACAACGTTTCAACAAGGTTTTGTCATCATCAGGTACAAGTAGTTTACACAGATATATATATACAGTATGGAACAAAGAGGTCACATGACCGGATACTGTTGCAAGACTTAGA
>NW_013666614.1:131570-168656 GCF_000517525.1 Limulus polyphemus | reverse complement strand
TATTGCATGTTATTTTGTAAATGACGTTGTGTGATTCTAAATAATTTTTGTTTAGTAACGATTTTAATTTGGGGCCGGGTTTTTGAGAAAATTTGACGTTGATAGGAATATTGTGTTTAATTGCTAGTTTTGTCCAAGTGTGGGTAATTCTTGAGCTGGTTTCAGGGACAAAAGGTAAACTGCAGTGTAATATTCTGTTCTTGGGTTTGTTAGTATCAATTTTGTTCGTGAGTTTTGTTGTGGGGAAAGTTGGAAAGTTTTTCAACAATAGCTGGTGGAAATTTATTGGTGTGATTGAAGGAATGCTTTATGTGGTTGATTTCTTCATTTATGTAGTCCATTGAACAGAGTCTTGTGGCTGTGTTTATGAGGTTTTTGAGTGTATTGCTTTTTGTGTGGTGTCATGAGTGGAATTCCAGGAGATGTAAGAGGCTGGTGTGTGTGTTCTTACGGTGAATTTTGGTTTTAAACTGTGTGTTTGATCTAATAATGTTGAGGTTAAGAAAATATAACTATTTATTGTTTTCATGTTCTATGGTAAATTTGTTGTTGGGATTAATGGAGTTTGAGTTCAAAGAAAGCTAGTGTGTGTTGCTGTTATATTAAACTTATATTAAAGTTTTTCATTACCCATTCAAGTCATCTACAAGCATTACTAGTCTCAAAGTGAGTTCCTCATCATCGAAATCTAGATATATTAGCAAAATAAGATAAATCTACAGAAATTGTTTTTCAGAAATTGCTTATGGTTTCATATGTATATATTCAAAAAGTTACCAAGTTTATTTGTTAATATGGCTTACTAATCTTTTAGCTGTAAAAAAATTACATAAAATAAGATGTTTGATTATAATGGTGTAAATTTACAAGACTGAGTAGAGGTGATGGAGATTCTGCTTTTATTAGTTAGTTACTTGAGTTTACTTTTTAATGAACAAGATATTTCTATTTCATTACTTAACAGGGAATTGTCAAACAAGACACACTCATACTGAGTTCTACCAAAGGAAACCCAAAGTTAAAAGATTTGTACATGAGACCCAATATTTACTCTAAGAGGATATCGGGGACACTTGAAGCACATGTTAATGGTATGTAACTCAACCTGTATGCTAGAACTGTATTGGTCAAAATGGAAACATGATACTTTTTATGTAGAGATATAATGGTAAGTAAAATTAGATCAATTCTCTGGAGAATAGGAAATATCTTAAAAGTATTTTAAAACATTATCTTAACAGGCACATTTATAATAAATGAAGCTCAAACCACTTGGAAAAATACAGTGATGCTAACTGTATAAGTTGGTCTTGTATAAAGCTTACTTTCCAATCAAGTAAGATACTATGACACTAGATGCTGGTTGCAGAGGTTGCATTTACACAGAAACCTACCTTATATACACAGGAAATTTTAACTAAATGCAAAAACAATAACAGCAAAGCATTTATAACATGCAGATGTACTAAGACCCACTAACTGAAATTATCTTCTTATTTTTATGTAATACAACAAGAAAAACATTCCACTCTCCAAGCATTCTTTTGACATGCACTCCATGTTATCTTATTAGATTCTGAGTTTTCTTATTACTTATTCCTCATTGGGTTTCCAACTTTGTAAGGTATAATATTAAAACTTATACATCCCAGAAAAGGTAACATTCTTTTAACTTTATTTGACTTATTTAGGTTACTTTAGGACTGTATATTCAACAATGATGGATCCAAAATACTATATTATTATATTCGAAGTTTCTCTTATTTCATGTAAAAAAATACTAAAATTTTGTTATAGTGTTATCTGACTTTCAGAAAAGTTAATTGTTATTATACTGTTATCAAAAAATAAAACACCACAGCAACTTGCATGAAGTCAGAGTTGTTAACACAAAAATACTATATTTTCTGAATATACTTTCTAGTTTATTGTTATTCATTCCTCAATGGAAAAAAAAAGTTATAACTATGAAAGTTACTTTACAAAATTAATTGATGTTATTCTAATTTTTTATGTTTGGCTTCAAGTTTAGGTACTTGACTAATATCCAAAATATTAGTTTTTTACTTTGGTTAAGTTCCCATTTCCTAAATAAATATGAGTTATTATTGTTTTCCTTCATTGGTTATAAAGTGTTGTTTCTGTAACTGAGTAGTTATACATATAACACTTAAATCTCCAACATTGTTGGGAACACACATGTTAATATGTGAAACAATATTGAATTGTTTGGAATATTTCTGGAAAACTGTACACAGTATTGTTGCAACAAGCGACTAATAAGTAAATAAATTTTATTTTGTTTCTAAATATTCAACAGTGCAGAAGCTTAATGTATAGCTTTAGAAATAGACAGTGTCTCATGTATCAGTGCATATATGTGCAATGTTCGGGTGTTACACATTACATATTGTAGGTGATGCATTGTTAAATTAGCTAATCTGAAATAATGCTACATCAAAATGTAACTGTAATATAATATATAAAAAAGGTGTTATGGTTGAAACAGATCTTTAGAAAGTGTGTTTTATTAAAATGCAGATCTTTAGAAAATGTTTTCTACAAAAAGATATTTTTTAAAGCCAGGCATGACTTTTGTAGTTTGTAGTACATCAGAATCACTTTTCCATAATGGAGGACACTCACGATATTTGTAGAATATATAGCTCTATTTTTAGTTGTTGTTAAAACAACAGTAGATCGTGTTGTTCCTTAATGGATCGTTTTAGGCTAGAAAGAGATTAACTTGAACAGTTGTTTGTAATTGCCCTTAATTAGAGTGTTTCAATCTATTGAATTGTTAACGTCAATAGTTTATTGGGGCTTATTTTGATTGGTTGAAGCTATAAGTGGTTAACACCTTCAGTTGACTTTGTTGCCCTTTAATTGCCTTGTTTTAACTAAATATTGGGGATGCCAGTTGTAGCTTTGTTGACTGTCTTGGATTATTTTATTGTGGTTAACACCAACAAATGACTGTATTGATTCTTATTTTAAGCTAATATTGGTGACACTAATAGTAGCTTTGTTTAGTTTAAGCTGTAGTGGTTAACACCAACAGATATAAGAATCAATACAGTCCATAAGCTAATGTTGGTGACACCAGTAGTAGCTTTGTTGTCTGTTTTGAATTATTTAGTTCATTAAACCCAAGCGGATGCTGCAAGTTTCTAGTTGAAATTCCTGAATTACGCATTGGATGGTGACAGCATCCAATAACGTTTATGTCTTTGTCTGAAAACTAATACAAACCATGTTATTATCTATAAGATTAAGGAAGTTGAAGTTTTATAAGGTATGGTGATAACTATCAGGAAATCATGAAAATAATTTCGGCAGAACGCACAAAAAGTTGCAGGTTTAAAAGAGTTATGTTATAAGGGTAACAGTAACAGATGACTGTTAGTCCTTATTTTAAGCTAATGTTATAAGGGTTAACAGTAACAGATGACTGTGTTAGTCCTTATTTTAAGCTAATGTTTCTGACATCAGTAGTAGCTTTGTTGGCTGTCTTGGTGTAGTTTAAGTCCTTATGTTAAGCTAATGTTGGTGACATTAGCAGTGAACAGTGTCAACTGTTAGACTAATTTAAGGTTGTGATTGGTTAATATCTTATAGTAGATGACATTGATATTCTAGTGACTGTTGTACAAGAACACTAGATTACTGGCCAAGTGCTCAGTAGTTTTCCTTTTGGCTACCCTTGAGAACATTGAGACTGGTGCTTGATGGAACTTAACCAGTTGTTAAGTTCAAAATCATGTAGTTCACATGCCAAGAAATAACGTAGATCTTAAAATTTTGTTAACAAGTAATTATTTTATGAAGGAACACCAAACTCCACCATGTACTACTTTTGACTTTGCATTTTTTCTTTATAGGTTTTCGGTTTACCTCTATACGTGGAGACAAGGTAGACATATTGTACAACAACATCAAACATGCCTTTTTTCAACCTTGTGATGGGGAAATGATAATTCTTCTTCATTTTACACTCAAAGTAAGGTTTATTCTCTTAAAGTTAGTATAGCAAGAAAAACGTAGTGTATACTTTGTAGTTTTTAAATAATAAATTTTGTATATTTGAGTTATCAATATTTTATTTAGTGAGACTCATTTTTACCTGAGGTGGTAGATTCATAATCATAATTTATTATCAGATAATACTTCTATCACAAGTATTTTCTTTACACACACATTATGTACGTTTAATTGGGTACCAAATAGCTGTGCTTTCTGTTGCATATTTTATTAGTTATATCTCAGTACTCAATACAGTATAGATATTTAGTTTTTATCATCACTGTAGTAGTTGCACCAAGAGTGTAACAGGGAACATATATTGATATTATTTCAGAATGCTATTATGTTTGGAAAGAAAAGAAATAATGATGTTCAGTTTTACACTGAAGTGGGAGAGATCACTACAGATTTGGGGAAACATCAGCACATGCATGATAGAGATGACTTGGCAGCAGAACAGGTATTTTTTTTTCTTTATCAGCTTATTTTAGTGATTATTTTTTCTTTTATCAATCAAGATGTTAATTAACCATTATACTAACTTGTTTTGGTGAAAAGCATTTCTGTTCTTAACTTTTTTGATTGGCTTGAAGAGATCCAGAGTTGTTGTATTAGCCAATTGTGTGTACCTTATCTTAGCTATAAACAGTGTATACCACAAGATCGTGAATTCTACTGTAAAATTCTAAACTTAATAAGCAGTATGATTGTTTTATGCATGCATGTGAGAATGTTTAGAATTTTATTGATCTATTATTTAATAATTTATGTTCATTTCAATGGTAGACGTGATGCTATACATATGGCTCTGCATGGGTTAATAGGATATTCTTTCTGCTCTTATTGTTTTAGTTTCAGCAAAGTGTCCAAATACTAATTAAAAGTTTCACATTTTGTAAGTACTTAACCTTTTAGACTCACCATAAAAACCTTACAGTTGTTAGCTTGTGTAAAAAGAAATCATATGCAGTTTTTCTTGAACTAAATTATTCTGAACTTTTATGTTAGAAGTTTCTGTCAGCATCAAGCAAAGAACCAAAAAACATGAATTGGGCAATAATATGAGAGGAGAAAGATAGTTGTGTAACTTGAAGAGACACACCAGAATTTGGCTGATAACCAGTTTTAGTGAACTTCAAAAAAAGTATATTTCCCAAGGTATTTTCATTGCCACATGAAAAGCCTAAGCATACTGTATGAACTAATAAAAGGAAAATTTGAATCTTGAAATCCACACAATTGGCTTAAAATACACCAAACTAATATACTGAGGTAAAATTGAGAAATCATTACTCTGTGCGTTACAGTAATGAAACTGTCAAAGATTTATTTCGTCTTTGCTGATTATACTCACCATTGGAATGTAATGATAAAGAAAAGTGTAACCTGATTAATGCAAGATCTGGACTATTAAAATATGAAACAATATTTTTTAAATATCTTACTATTAGATTGAAGTAATTTCAATACACATAACATATTATACATGTTATGGCAGTAGGTGCTGTGGAATACTTGATTTATCTAGAAAATACTCTTTATCCTAGAAAAAAATAGCTGTCGTTTTAAAGAGTAGTATTGGTCCTTAAAAATGGCCCATGTCTTAATTCAGGTTACATAGTCTAACATATTACGGTACTAAATGAGAGGTAAATAAAAAAACTTCAGTGCCACTCATTTTACAAGACATATTGTCTGGTTGAATTGTGTATGTGTGCATGTCTCAACCTTTTACAGAATTACATTTAAAATTTAATTGAACTACTTTATTATCAATGTATACAAATAATCTTAGGATCAAAATGTAGTTAATAAATTAAACTTTAATATTATTTAAGGTTTTAATTTTATATGGAAATATTTTTTTAAATCCTCAATCTCCCCTAGTATGAGAACTGTGACATTTGCTCTCTGTGTCTTCTATCTTCTCTAATTTATTTACCTCCCCTCCAAGAAGTGCAGAATTGTATGGGATTTAATGTAAATTGCTCATTATAATATAGTTATTATTCAGGTAAAGTATAATTTTTATTGCCTTCAATCTTCAGAGCCACAAACTAGAATATCAGACCCCACCTGTTACATCCTCTGTTTCACAAATTGTAAATAGTTCTCTCTGACATTTACTACTGTATTATTTATAACTAATACAAAGCCAGAGTTTTGATTTATCAAATGATGTATTTCTCTTCCAGTTTAAACTTTATTCTCATGGAAAACACATCAGTGAGCTTAGCTGTATTTTTAATGGCTCATATGGCATAATTAGAAAGCCAGAAAAGTTATGAAAGTTTTAGGATATTTTCTGGTTTTTATTCTGTGTTTTTAGGTACATTATTTAACCCTTCAACTGCTGTTGACATCATATGATACAAACATTTTACACTCAAAATTTTGAATGGACTGCCGCAAAAATTTGCAAATATTTGCGTATGGCGTGGTAAGCATATTTACACAAGATGCAAACAAAGGGTTAATTAAGTGAAACTTATTTATTGCAGTAGTACCATTAGTATTAAAAAGTAGGGTTAAGTTTCATTAAAAGTTGACAGCAAGAAAAAACAAACAGGTAAGTACTATATTTCTTGTTTTTCATGTGTATTTTTCATTTGTTAGTATAAAAGTATCTATAATGTAAAATTAACAATTTATTAAGTTGGATAAGGTTAGATCATATAAAATAAATAATAATTTTTGACAGGGTATGCTCTTGAGTAGTCTACGTGTTATGTAATTTGATAGGATAATGTGAGCTACATGTTTGTTGAATGATTTATGTGGCAATAAAACAATAAAATGAAGTTTAAATAGAAGTATACTGTTACAAGCTTTAAACTACTTGAGATAAACAATTGTGGCTTCCTATTACAATTTACAATCATTCCAGAAAGAAAACAGGATAATTTAGAATTATTTCCTTTTTTTGTTTATGGTGGTTATGAGGTTGGTTAAATCGACCAACCATGTAAAGAGTTATAGTATACAAAATAACAGATAAAATATAAAGTTTTTCTGAAAAGAATAGATATTAGTTCAGGAGCTTTTAGGGATTACTGAAACAAAATGTGAAAATTTTTAGATCAAGAAAGGAATTTTTAATCTTAACATGAATATCATTTTGCACTTGTAACAGTCAACACTGACACCGTATAATTACAGACAAAGTTTTAGTAAAAATACATAATTGAAAATTATGATTTTTAGTGTACAAAAGACTTAAAGTTTACTGAAACATTGCCAAATTTCTTGAAGATGCATTAAGTACTTTCAGTCAGTATGTATACCACCATGATGATGTGGGGGTTAGAAGGTCATTTAAAATGCATGAGCCCTTTGTGATAAAGTTAATTAAACTGTTAACTAAACTAGTGAGGTTTGTTAAGCAAGACTAGTTTAATAATTATATATGACATAACTTTCACTGTGTACACCTTTTAAGTCTTAAAACAAGTTAAAAGAAAGTTTCAATACTTGAAATGTTATGTGTACTAACAATGGAGTGACTTTTTTTCATAGGCAGAACGTGAACTTAGACAAAAACTGAAGACTGCATTTAAAACATTTTGTGAAAAAGTAGAACAAGTGAACAAACAAGAACTTGAATTTGACACACCATTCCGGGAACTTGGGTTCCATGGCGTTCCTTATAGAAGTACAGTTTTATTACAACCTACATCAGGTTGTTTGGTCAACCTTACAGATTGGGTAAGCATTCTTTAAAACCTGTAAGTTCTAATTAATAATGTATTGGCTGTTATAGTTGACATTTGAGATAGGATGAATTATCTAACAGGTATTTCAAATGCTTCTGTACCTGTATTTGTTTTAAACTAGAAAATAATGTAGTTTTTAAAGATGGAATTAAACTATATTTCAAGTACATATATTTGTGCACATATTAAAATAATAAATTGTTAATGTTATTGAATTAAACACTACTCTAAAGACTAGGTTCATTGGAGTTTTTATAAAGAGATCATAAAGTCGATATCAGAGGAAGTTACAGTGGAATAAGAGAATGTATATTGGGATTTTATTTTGGGAGTTTTTTTTCTCTCTTAGACCTGACAATGCATACATTAATGGCATTTTTTTTTTAAGTACTTTCACATTAAAATGAATTTGATGGCAATCTTTAGCAATTTCATTCAGAATAAAATTATTACATGTTCTGCAATTTATCTGTTATAAAATAAAATTAAGTTGTTGAGAGTAACTTTTGTTTGCTGTGTTTCAGCCTCCATTTGTTATTACTCTGGAGGAGGTAGAACTTGTCCATTTTGAGAGAGTACAGTTCCATCTTAAGAACTTTGACATGGTGTTTGTCTTTAAGGACTACAATAGAAAAATAGTTATGGTGAATGCTATCCCTATGAATATGCTTGACCACGTAAAAGAATGGTTGAAGTAAGTGGAACATAATTTTGAAGGGGCTGAAAAAAAATGCCAAAAATTTCTAAAGGTTAATTAAAGTAATTAAGAGAATAATTTAAAAAATAAGTTCCAAGGATTTTTTTAAAGTGCATGTAATCCAATTTTAGATCAGTGGAAGAATTTTTTTTAACAGTGCAAAAAAACAACTACAAGGTAGATGCAGAAAATGTGATTTTTAGTATTGTGATACTTACTTTACATTTAAAGAATTGCACATTGTATGTGTTTCACTACTGTTTTACCTACTTGATAGTAGATGAAATGTTTTGATACTGATTTATGAACTTCTAGTTAGGTTATTAGCGACAGCTTATGGCAAAGTCAAGGCAATTAACGAAAAACATCAAATACGATATTAAAAACTGTGGTCCTAGGAAAACAATTGTGACTTGTTTTTCCATCAATTTCTGAAAGTTTCCTGTGATTAACTTCAAAAATTAAGATTTTATGTAAACATAAAACAGCTGATAAAGAACTAGATATTTAATGATAGAATCACTTCACATAACCTAATTTGAAATATCAGTTATAATTGAATTTAATGAATTGTTATATTTGTGAAAGTTTGTATTATAGTTTGAATGTATATGCCTATCCAGTGGTTTAGGAAGGAGTTGCAAAGTGGGGTATGCACACCTGAAAATTAATATAATAATATAATTTACAGTTGCTATATAAGTCAAATATGTAAAAGTGGGGATCACCCCTGGTTCTGATGCCTCTGCTATCTATCCAGAAATTTGAGTGATTCTGCAAAGTACTGCCCCTTTTCACAGACAAACTATTTACTAAAATGTAACTTTTACATTTATTAGTTTAATTAATAAAAAATATATATTTCAATTAAAATGTGATTCAAAACCAGAACTTACTTGCACTCTGTCAAACCATGTGTAGTTTGATTTTCTATTACCGCATGTTTTAGTATCTGAGTGGATAATGAAATTTGTTACTTTAAGTTTACAAAAGTTTGATATATTTTAGCTACTACGTTGCAGAGAATAAACAAAAAAAAAAGATGTTATTTGAAAAAATGAGAAATAACTGTTTGAAAACAAAATTGTAAGGACTATTCTATTGTATTTTACTGAGTTTTCTTTGATTTGCTGGAGAATGCATGAGTGGAATGTGACAAAGTTCATGCTTGAGGTCGAACCTGGAAAGCTACCTTTAACATTTTGGTGAGGGTGCTTGCTTTGAATCTTACCTGTGTATTAAGTGTGTCTTTATGTGGAAGAATATCTTCACGACATACCATTGCATTTGCTATGGTGATGTCTTGATTAATAAGCTAGTGGTGTTTTTTCTTTCTTTTTTACTGTGGTCTTCATGCCCAAATTTTGAAGACTGGTTTTAAGGCATACATTAAGGATGTTTTAATACTGTCTTACCTATTTCATATTAGATTGAGGGAGTGTAATGTGGGTGTTTTAATACTGACATGCCAACTTTGTGTTAGATTTTAGATGCATAGTGTGAGTGTTTTAGTACTGTATTTCATGTTTTTGTGTATTTTTATAGTTCTTGTGACATCCGCTACACAGAAGGTGTCCAAAGTTTGAACTGGGTCAAGATCATGAAAACAATAACAGATGATCCTGAGGGATTTTTTGACAATGGAGGGTGGTCATTTCTTGACCCTGATAGCGACGAAGATGGAGAGGATGATGATGATGATGAAGAAGAAGATGAGCAGTACCAACCTAGTGGGTCAGATAATGAAGAAAGTGAAAGTAGTTTCAGTGGCTCTGATTTTTCTGAAGATTATTCAGATTCTGGTGAGGGTATAATATTACTTGTGCTAAATACAGATTATTATACTGTCTGACGCAGTGGTTCTCAACCTTTTCATCACCAAGGGCCCCTTTTATTATTATTTTTCCCCCATGAAACTCATGTTTTTGAAAGATTCCATCTACACAAAAAAACTGTTTTTGTTAACTAATAATTAACTCATTTCCTCATTTTTCACTATCAAGTAAAAGACATATATAACTGAGTGTATAATTAAAAAAACTTACTTGTTTAATGAGATGGTGTTACCTTCACAGACCTCAGGTTGTGAACCACTGGTCTAAGGTATTAAAAGTGTAGAATGATTTTAAATTGTTTACTGTTATTGTTTGTTGTACATTACACACCAGACTCTTAAGTACTGGAATTGTTTTTGCATGACTTTTAGTGCATTATCAATGTGTAATCACTAAAATATGATAAATTGAGGTAAGATCAATACCTGTTGTTGCATTGTCTTATTTAAATATGATTTTTGTGCTTACATGACTTTCCATCATGCAGTTTTTTGTTTATATTTATAATTTTGTTTTTACTGGTATTTTTCAAGTACCAGTACAAAATATGGTCCATTTTGAAGAATGGCCCTTACTGGTATTGTAATTTTGCTATCAACATATACAATTTTTTGTTGAAGTTTAGGTATTTATTGTATAAAGCTCCACTTCAGTAATTCAGTTTAATATTCTTGGACAAGCCTAATCTGGATACATCTCCATTTCAGTAATTCCGTTATGTGTATTAATGTTCTTAGACAAGCCTAATCAAGCAAGGGTTGAATTAATGAACTGCAGATAGTTATACTTCAAAAATCTTCAAAACAACTTTTTGCACATCACTGGAATTCTATACAAATTTTATATTCCCCAAATAACTATTGTATGCACATTGACTATCAATCAATCGAGATAAACATTTCCTTAAATGTTTTCTGTGTTACACCAATTAACTACATGTCCCTCAGTGGTAAGTCTACAGACTTACAATGCTAAGATCCGGGGTTTGATTCCTTGTGGTGGACACAGTAGATAGTCCAATGTGACTTTGCTCTCAAACAAACAATAACAAGCTAGAAGAATTCACGTCCAATTGTAGAATATTGATTTTGAAAGTGATGTGGTAAATATTAGCACAATGGTTTTGTGTTATTCTGTAGAGGGTAGAATTTGTATAATGTATATATTTATTATTGATCATGTTAGAAGTTTTTTAAAAGAGTCCAGTAGATTTATGTTCAGACAGAAAATTGTTTATTACTGGTATTGGAATTGTGACAGAAGAGGTAAGATTTAACAGTTTCTATACAAACTAGAAATTGTCTTGCTTAGAAGTACGTTATTGATCTGTGAAATGTAGCTGAAATATTTCTGTGGTGTTTTAACTACGCACGCTGTATGTGTTACATAAAATGCAAGTAAGTCCATTATGTGAGTGATATCGTGATTTGAACTTTTATGTGTTCAGGATATTGACTTGTGCTATAATTCTGTATAATTTCAGTTGATGATGATGATGATGGTGGAAGTAGTGAGGAAAGTGGTAAAGATTGGTCAGAGTTAGAGGAAGAGGCAGCAAGGGGTAAGATTTTTATATGGCCATTTTTCACATTAAAAATCAATGTTAGTTTGCTTCTAACCTCAATGATTTGAAATGTCACAGAAATATATGAAGTTGAAGAAGATTACAGTGTCAAATGTTTTCAATAAATACTTTTGTTTAAGTAATTATTCTTTTAACATAACTGGTCATGCATAATGCATTTAATTATATAATGACAAGATATTTGTTTTTTCTGTAGCGGATAGAGAAAAATTTGAGGAAGAGAATGATCATGTTAGTAAAAAGTCTGGAAAGAGCAAAAAACCTCCTGGGCGGAATAGAACACCAGAAAAAGTGAAATCTAAAGGTTCTTCAAAAACACCAGTAAAAAATGGTGTTAACAAAAAACGACAGAGAGAACGTTCCACAGAATCACCAAAAAAAAGAAACCTAAGAAATAAGCATGTGTAAAGGTATGATGCATATACTTTTGACTAAATGCACATGACACAATAGTATGTATTTTAAGTAAAAGTTAAGAAATTCCTGTGGAATAATATTTCCAAAATGGCTTTTTTTTCAGAATCTGTGTTCCCGAAATTTTCATTGAAATATTGTAGAGAAAGTGTAGCAGTCATTTAGAGTTACCAGTAATGCACAAAAGAATGGAAGTTACAAGATGTACCATAGCACTGTACAAAATATGAATTTTTCTGTTTATTATTCATTTTGATAAATCTGCCAGGAATTGATTAACAGGGGACTTATGAAAATTTTTATATCTCATTTCTTAACTAATGGGTTTTTAAAGGTAACTGTGTATGAAAGCAGAATGTCTGGTATCCACAAAACAGAGTATTCAATACTCAGAAATTAAATCTTGGGGGGGGGGAAGGGGAGACATTTTAATATTTTATCAATTTGCCAGTAGAAAATTAATAATCCGTTAGTTTTCAGTGTCGAGACTGAAGATGTAAGACCAGGGAAGACAAACTGTGGTACCGTGGGCTTCAGTGTGTACATTATATTCAGTTTCATTTTGATTGTGTATTTCCGTTACCACCTATCTTGTATGGTTATTTAGTGAATAAATTTTTTTACACTCTAATATGTGTGAATTGTTTGATGAGCTGAATGTTTGTTGATGTGGAGAAGTAGTACGGGTGTGCTAAATGTGCAGTTGTTTTAGTGTTAACATATTCTTTTTTGTATTTAAAATATTTTTCACTATCACTTGTTGCAATTAATTTGAAATTAGGAAAGATCTTGTGATAAATCATTTCAAGGTTAGACTGCCAAAAGTTTCTCATTGTTGGTGTTCAGTCTGAACAGTATTACTAACAATAATAAGCACAGTTTAGCACTTTGTGGAAATATTTCTAGCAGTGTAATGTTTTTTCTATATATAAATACTAAAGCTTAGTGATGTAAGTAACTTGATATAATTACATCTAGTAATGTATGGTAAAAATATTCATTTAATGCTCACTACATTTGGCTGTTTGACTAGTAGCTTAACAGTACAAAATGTTTTAACAGTTGTTTCTTGTTTGTAGCAACACCTGTTTGGTGTATGTTCTGTTGGTTAACTCAGTTAAAGTATCCATATGGTAATTTCTTGTGCAGTGTCAAAACTTTTTATTTCTAATAGTAACAGTACATTTAATTAATATAACTTTTATGAGTTTTAAAAAAATTAGGATAAATATTTAATTATGAGAAGTACATCATGTAACTGTTTTTCAAGCTTTGAAGTCAGAAGCCAGTGACAACCCCTGCCAGTTTTACCATCTGTCCAGTATTTCACTTATTGTTCTGTTTACTGTATGTTCACATCAATGTTCTATCTATTTCATGAACAGATTGTACCCAAACAGCTTGTACAGTGTGTTCATAAAATATTCTGTGTACATTTTAGCTGATCTGTATTAAAGAGAAGGGAAATAAAAATATAATGTTTACATAAATGATGTTCAGAACTACTATTGACAGATGTATGAAGCAAATCAGTATTTTTACACATTTAGAATGACCACAGACATGTGGGGTGTATTACGTAGATAAGCATTTACATGTATTCAGAAGAACTGTTGATAGAATCTGTAAAATAAATAAATCTTTTTATCCAAGAGTTAAAAAGGGCTACAGATACACCCTGTGAAGTAAATAGATATTCATATATATTCAGAGTATGAAAAGAATCTGTACAGTGTGTGTGTTTGCATGTACACACACACACACACAAATAGATACACATTGTGTATACAAATCTATACCAACAGGATTTCTCTAACAGCACCTTTAAGGTATGAAGATAATTGTGTAGCATTGCACATGGCAGTATTAGTAAGTTAACTGTTGAACATAAAATATTCATAGACAGTCATCTTTGGGGACCTATGGATGGGAATATCTGGACTTTATATTTCAAGCTGTGAAATCAACCTGCTTAGTGGGGGAGTTAATACAATAAACTACTCTTGGAAAGACATCTGGAGGTTAAATTGTGGAACAATAGTTTAATTAATAATTATGTAGAATTATTTACAAAATTATCAAAATTGGAGATTAATAACTCACTGAATTCCCAGCAGTGGAACCAAGGTCCTGCCAAGACATGGAAGAATATATGCCTTTAATATATTCAAGTGTAAATTGTGTTGTTTTTATAGTTTCACATATTTAATTGTATGAGTAGTATAAATCTGTTTATTTTGTGATTTTGATTGTTAAGCTAATTTTGTTTAGTAACAAAGAAATTAATATTTTTACATAGATGTACTTTCTTGTGGTTTTACTTTTTGTTTGGGACGTAGGCATTGTTAGGAAACATTTTTTTTTGTCAGGAACTTCAGCATGAACACTCACATTAAGACAGAAAATATATGAGGATGGAGTAAGATATGATACCACAGGAAATCCTTTTGTTTATATATTTGTGTATTTATGCTAATATATATATAATTTCAGCTATTATTGCACTGAGCCACTACATCCTGATACTTGAGCATTACATGTTTATTGGTTTTGTATATGTTCAAGCATATATATGAATCTAGTTAGTCAGCTTGCATGGTATCCTGAGCTAAGATACTTGTGTGTTGTTTCTTTGGTCTATCACAACTTTACTTTTTATTTGGTGGTTTTGGTTTTTAATGGAACTGTTTATTTTCTGATAGTAACAATTATTAACACACTGACTTTCCAAGCACATATGGGAAATACTGCAGTAGCTATCTTGCTTAAACAGTTCTAAAGTGGATTTTGAAGCCTCTCTTGCAGTTAAATATCAATGCAAGCAATGTAAATAAGTTTTAATTTGAACATGTTTGAACTGAAGTTCAAGGAGTTTTGCTACAATTAACTCCAAGAGAAAGGTTGACAAGGTAAATTATCTTTTATTTTGCATTTCTGAGGATACTTTCTTCTATTACTTACCTTTTATTTTACTAATAATGACTCTGTAGATTATAGAAACTGCAAAATTCCCTGAACATTGATGGATCACTAATATTAAACATAAGCTTGGTACCATCTGATAGTTCCTAGTGATTTTATTTAATTTCTTTTGCTTATTTTATCCTGACTTAAAATTACCATTTATCATTCATTTTACCTTGAGTTTGTACTTTCATCCAATAAAAATATCGTTAGTAATAACTCTTGACAGTGTGGTTTCTCTTGGCCAAAGGTGCGAGTAAAGATTGGAGTACAGAGGAGAATTGATGCTGTGATGGCCATAGTGTATGAAATCTGTATTTTTACAGGTGTGCCCTTATTCCACCTACCCCTCGTTTATTCTCTGATATTAAGAACACTGTGCAGTGATCTGCTTGATTTTTGTCTTTATAACATACATGGAATTTTAGAATGTGTAACTTTTTATGCCTATTTTCTTCATTTTAAAATTTTTTGTGCAGACTGAAGTATTTTAACAATGCTCAACGTGATCTTTATTTCATTAATGTATAGCGTATCTCGATGTAACACATTAAAAAACATACAAATATTTGGAAATGTTATTTCACAATTATACCAGAGCTATAACAGTGACACACAAATACTTAACAATTATAAAAATGAATTTAGATTTTTTCTGAATTAAGAAAAGAGAGAGGGAGCAAAGAACAGCTTGTCCAAGTTTAGCCATTTTAAACAGTTTTTCTTTAAAAAACAGTTGGACATTTATGCTCATTACCCAGGTATTACAACATTTTGGCAGTACAACTGTAACAATAGGAACGATACCTTATGTGACATGGCTAATCAGCCAGATCGGAGACCTCAAGGTTTGGAATAGCTGTCCTTAATTGTGAACTGCTGACCAGAGGGAATGCAATAAGTCAGTAACATCTAACCAGCTATTCTTAATCAAACAGCATGTTGAATGTCAATTTGTAATGCATCCACAGCTGAAATGGTAGGGCTTGTTTAGAAATGTATCGCAGACTAAACCTTGAACTTTCCAGTATGCAGTTTTGGACATAATAATGTCAGTAAGAAACTTTGTTACGAAGGGTGAATTACTTATATTTCTGTTGAGACCACTTATTAAACAAATAGGCTAAAGAGTTAACATTTTTCCCTATTGTGTTTAGGGTTTATGTAATGTCTAGGACTCTGATATTTTTTATATTAATGTAAAAGTTTACCAGAAGGATATTTTATGCAGGAAGCATGAGTAATTTTTCATGGTTGAAACTAGGAATATTATTGCTTGAATTTATAACTGTTATCATTTATGTACTTAAGAGAGTAAACTATACTTTGTGCTTATCCCTCAGTCATGCAACCAAATTTTAATTTTAAGATTATTTATAAGAGCACTGCTAGACTTATTAGAACATTAATCCTCCTACTCTAGTTAAGCACGGGTCCAGAAAATTACCTGCCTATTCAGGAGGGTCATGAGTTGAAAGTTCGAGAACCCCTGATATAATGACTGGAAATCAAATTGGTTTTATTTTTGCCATATTAGGCTAACATTAGTTCTTGGAAAGTTACAAAATGGGTGGTTTTAGCACTGTACTAAACAGCTATAAAGTGGTACCACTTAAAATGTTCAGCATTTAACTTGTAGGTTATTAACCTATATAAGTAGATTGGCTCTGTGCCTTGCTCTTTGGTACTTTTTCCAGCTTGATGAAATATGATAAATATAGGTTAAGTTAGTGGAAAACTCACAGTTGCTAAACTAAGTGCAATGAAATCTAAACCTAGTACTTGCATCGAAAAGTACATGTAATATTAAATGGAAAGTAATAGTTAGTTCTCAAGTAGGAATTGCAGAGCCTAACACTGTAACAGTTTTAATAATGAACCATCATAGGTTAGGGTAAGTGATTTGTTGGTTATATTTTAACTTTGTCGTAACTTATTAATCAATAGCATACTTTCAGGACTCCCATAGAAATGAAAAATTTAAATGCTAGAATTTCTTTTTAGTACTATTAATGCAATTAATTGCAGAATGCCACCTGACCCACAGGCCTAATTTTCCAATATGAATTCTTAGATTAGTAGCATTTGTCTCACTAGGGAGACATTCTTCAGGAATTTTATCTCAAATCTTTAGTCTTAAACTAAAAAAAAAATTATATTAACTAACTGCTAGGAAAGGATATTATATAGTAATTTTTTTAATTGGGTGATGGTTCTTATAATAGAAAGGCATGTTTTTAAGATGAAGTAAAAAGTTGGCTAAGTTTCAGGATGTATTTTGACATGGAAGGTTGTTTGTTTCAGAATGAAATGTGTTAATCTGAAATGACATTTTTCACATGTGATATTAGTACACAAAGCACATAAAACAAAATTCTATAATAACAAAACCAAATTACTGGGCCAGATCACCTTAATTGTTTCTAGCCATTAATATATATTAATTTGTCTTCCAATGTCATGTGAGCACAAAATGTCTGACCGTTTTGGAAATTCCAACAGTGAACTTTAAAGTTTGCCTGACATCATGCAGATCATTCTATATGGTGGTTTTTATTTCAGTGGCGACGTGTCAAAAATGGCACTAATAATCTAATATGCATTAGTATAGAATATGTGCAGAGCAGTCATTGGCTGTATGGAAATACACAAATGCTTCTTATGTGGATTCAGCTAGACATTAAACTGTTGATTGTGGCCATAGAAGGCAGGAATCATGTTATTGAGAGGGCAATGAGGTTATATGACTTTTGTTAAAGATATTTACTGCTAATTGTAAAGAGGCACGATCAATACAGAGGCTGCTAGGTATATTTTTGCCAAAATCTTGTAATATTGGTTCTATCATATATACAACATTAATGACTTATTAGGGAAAGTTTAAATTATTCAATTTTTTTATCTATACCTATATAATTATTAATAAATGAACTAAAAGTTAATTTACCTCAAATCATCTGCATGATATTAGATTTATTTATCAAACTTTTTTTTTAGTATAGCAAACATCTGTGTGTGTAGAATAAAAGAGATCAGTGATGAGTAGCAGGATGGTAGTTAATTTTGCATCTGAAGTGTGGACAGACAACAGGCCTTGTACTAAAGTTTAGTAGAGGTGATATATTAATTTTGCAACTGATAACCCCAGAAAAAGGTTTTACCTTTGAATCAAACTTACTCTAGAACAAAGAAAAGTTACACTTTCTAGACATGTAAACATTTATATTATTTTTTTATAGTATTGTTTATTAGTCTATCTTTCAATTCCATTTTTATCATATTTTTGACATTGCTACAATGGCCATCTCTTGTGGACTTGAACTTCCCTGTAAAGTTTGACCAGTGGTCTATCCATCTTTCTTTTGTACCCTGCTATTCTGTAGTTACATCTGATGTACAGTCTATTTCATTTTTGCTGTGTTGTCACCACAAGCCTGTCCATAAATTTCATTTTGTGTATTATTTATATTACTTGTGAGTACTTCCTTTTTTTTAAATCAAAATTAGTTTCTCAATAAGTCATTTTATGTTAACTTCAATGTCATTTATCCTAACCCTTATTGTCCTTGATAGGTAAAACCATCTGTTACTGTAAAAGTGTATCACCAACATATTTATAAAGATTATAACTTTTTATAATTTCAGGGTTCAAACACTTTCTTAAGCACAAAATTGGGGAACTTTGTAAATTTACAAGGAAAAACTAATGTATTTCAAAATACTTTGCAAGTTGTCGTTTGGTTAAAAATGACTCTTACAGTATAACATAAACTAATTGTTTATTTTTCATAATTCCATATCCAAGTCAATGTTTTAATGCAACCAAGCTTCTCCTTTGCTGTTCTTTTCATGCCATTGAACTTGGTGATGCATATGATAGTACCTACCTCCGTATCATTATGTGGGCTTCAGCATCAATATGGAAATGACATTTTTTTTCTCCGTAGTCCCTCGAGCTCATCCAGCAAGGCTGTCCCTCGTAGACTGTACTTATGCTTAGTTTGTTTTTCAAGGTAGATATGATACTGCTGCCTGACTGATCCAACAGATGCAAGAAACATTGGTGACTGAAGGTGATTTTACATGATATGATGGGCTATGCATGTTTTTTCCTTTTGGTTTTCCCACCTCTACGTGTTGATTCACAGGAAAACCACATTAAGTACTAGTCAATCCAAGCGAGAGCAAAAGTAACATTTGCTGTACAAATTTTTCTGCCCCATCCATTCTTGTAAGAATATATGGGTAGGAGGATCTGTTGTAGCAGGAGCATACTCCTTGAATGTAGACATTTGCAACAGCAACACTGAGGAAGTCCCTGAAATCCTTTTAACTGGTACTATAGTATGGATAAGAGCAGGATGAGTTCCTGAGAGTGTATTCAATTAATATCTTGTCAATTAACATATTCACAACTTTCATCATAAAAGCTTCAACACTAAGCATAAAATTTGGGAAACCTTTTTCCCTGATTTTATCTTGTAATACTTTAATGACCTTTGCAGTACTGTAACCACAGTCTATTTCCCTTGGCTCTTTTGTTTTTGTTGCACCTAGTTTCAACCTACTTTGACTATTTATAATGAAATAAATGTATTCTTTTTTTATAAATAAAAATATACTACAGAAGTTTTGTTTCAGGCCATATTATTTCACAATAAAGTTACTATAATCTGGCAGTTTAGTGGATGCCAAGTTTTGTGCATTACATTGTCCGGCTCACTGTTGACAATGATACAATATTTCAGGCATACTTTGCCATTACTAGCTATATTACGTTCATCAGTTTGTTGTTTTTTAAACTGGTAATCACATTTTTTCTTGCCAGTTGCAGAGCTGGTTAAAGTTGAAACTTGGATGCTCATAATTTTTATTGTTCTCAGACACAGCTAACAATATGCTTTGTGGTAGCCATTTATCTCCAGGAGAAGCCACGAGCTATACCAGCCAGTTTCATTGATAGGTGTAGTTTGTGTTTGTGATAAAACTATGTTATGCTCTGATAAACTTCAACCACTAAGTTATGCAAAAGAAACTGCACATAAGTATATGAAAAGAAAATGCTACATTTATTTTTAAGCTCCCTGACCATTAATTTCATGATTTGACCAGCATTAATTATTTAAAATTGTGAATTGTTACAAAGATAGTAAAAGTGTGTGTTTGAGGATATGTATGAACCCTGTAATATTGTATTTACAATGAAGTGAAACCTCACTAGTGCAGACAGTTTTTCATATATACAAATCTCCACAATAGGAAACTTAATCAATCCATATACTTGTCTTTCTTGCAAACGGGCATTTTCAATGTACATACAATTCAGTAATTGGTATTCCATGGGAATCAAATAAGGGTTGATAATTACACTAGCACTTCAGTGATTCAAAAGTCTGAGGGCTAAACATCAGATTTTGATACTTGTGGTGGGTAGAACATGGATAGCCTATTGTGCTTAACAAATAAATCCTTACACTAGAGAAGTCATTTGTTTTATTCTTGCTACAGTTGCGTAAAGTCAGTGATCCAATACTAAGACAATACTAATAGAAATATCATTAAACCCTTTCGTCTTTGGCTTTTTTTTTTGAAATTAGCTCAAAAATAGCCAACTTTATTTATTTAATTTTTTTGATGGCCATTACTTTGTATTAATAAATGAGAAGTTATTTTACAATCTATTTTCACATTTCTGCACAAAATATATTTAGTGAATGTTGCATATAATTTCAGTGAACCTATGATAAAGAATGTCTGCTTTTTTTCCCCAGTGTTTGTGATACATAATTCGGAAGAAATCCAATAGAGATCAGCACAACCAGCATTTTATTTTGTTGCTGGCTAGAGAGCAGTGATTGTAATACATGTTAACATACATATAAATTCAGACAAATCACAAAAGGGATTAAAATGTGAGGTTTGTTTATACAAGAAAGAAAATACAAATGGTCTTGATAGCATTTGAAAAAAATGACATAACACGCTACTTTGAATAATTAGTGACAACAAATAATATTGATAAGACTACACAGACATTAGCTATTTGTTTATAAATATAAATGGTAGCATGCAACTTGTAAACCTATGATGCAATGAGTATCATACTATATTAGTGTTCATTGTATTCAAAGACTAATATTACAACTTGGAAGGATTACTTCTTTAACTAGCACAGTATAGCACATACTTCTGCCACACAGAAAACTTTTGGTAGGACAATGAAGAATAATATTTTACACATATCCACCAAGTTTCATTGAAATCCTATCATTTTTGACTGAGTTATAAAGCAAAAACAATGTGAAAAATCAGATAGGGGTTTCTAAGTTGGGTTATAGTTGAAATGTATACCAACTTTTGTCCAAAGATAATCAGCCATTTTCAAGAAAACTGGCTGAAAAATATACAGGGGTAAAAACATAACCTCCATCCCCTTTGATGGCAGAGGTAACATGGTTTCACTTACATCTTTAAAAAAAGTCACAATATAAAAGGAATTACAGACAAATCTAACTTTCAGCACCCTATGTACAAATATTTTGATGCAGTCTTTCTTCCAAGTGTTGCCAATAAACAATCATAGGTTTTTTCTTAGTTTCATCATTACCTCTATTCAGTGATGACATGATGCAAAAATTAGTTTTGAAGTCCAAACAAGTAATATTTCCAAGCAATGTATTGTTACAACATTGGTATATCAAGTTATTAATGAAAAAATCTTTATTCACTAAAATTGAAATCCCTACACTTATGGCATTTCATTTTTACATGTGTAAGTCCATTGATTCTTTCCACCATAAAGACAGTTCTTTCATTTATTTACAGTTTGTTGGCCCATTGGTTCTCATAAAGATAAGGAATCAATATATATATATATCTATCAATCTTTACTAACAATCTCATTAACATATCTAGACATATAAAATCACTTGCAGACCTGTTTATAACCAAAACTTCTAAATTTCACTAAGACTGTTTTTGAATTGGCTTTTTTACAGTATTGCTTGTGATCCAGGGATGCTGAAGAATGCCATCTATTGGAAGTCTGTCAGCTGGGTTGTACTTTAATAGCTGGAACAAAAATGTATTCATTAACTTAACAACTAAAAACAAAAGATCCATCTTAATTAATTGACACAAGTTCTAAAAACATATACCAGATATTCATAAACAAAAGATTAACTTCAATTGAAACCAGTTTGGTAATAGTATGTAGTCAATCAGCTCAGCTACAGTGAAGAGAAAAACAATTCAAATAAAGGTGTGGTTAGGACTCAACACTGGTTCAGATGTAGGGCAGATTTGAAGATTGCAGTTAAGAGTTGACACATTTGTGATAAACTACACTCCAGCCATAAAAGATTAGAAAAAACAAAATCATTAAATAGATTCTTAAGTAGCATAATTATTTTAAATCTAAGTGAAACACAACATTTGGCATACTGACAATCTCTTTCACAATAGGGAATAGATATAGTGATAAAATATCTCTTTTTGAAAGTAAGACTGTATCCAAGATAATTCATTATCAGATTATTAGACTTGCAAACACATAAAAACCACCAGAATTTGAACTAAAATCAAATGGACAGATACCCTAGTAATCAAATCTCTAGCTCCCTCTGAAACGTGCAATGGGAAGGTGTAATCCACTCTTGCAATTCGCCTATAGGTGTCCTGTACTTTATCTGATTCAAAAGGAGGTTTCCCAACTAGGAATTCATAACACAGTACTCCCAAACTCCATAGGTCAACTTTTTCATCATAAGTTTTATTTTCAATCATCTCAGGAGGTAGATAGTCCAAAGTTCCACACAGCGTAGCACGTCTAAGAGATAAAAGAATAGCATTTCAATCAATTCAAAAATTAGTTCATAATGATTTTTACCTGCACCTCGTGTGTAAGTTATCAGTAGAGATGGACAATTAGTGCCAAAATAATGACATGTCAAATAAATATGGTGGCAGTAGTTGGAATAATTGAAAATTGTAATAATCTGAATCCAAAAAACAATTATTTGATTTTATCATTACTATCGATTTAATCGTAATTGTTATTAATCGATTGTTGGAATAATCAGGGGCAATAATAATTTCAATTAATCAGTTAATCACTGCTCATAGGTAATAGATTAAACCACACAGCTCTAAGTATCAGTTTTTAATTAAAAGGAGAAACATTACATTAGCTCGCATAGAGCCTAAAGAGCACTGAATGTAAAAAAAAAGAAGCAGAATTTGTTAGTTTAATGGCTTACATTACACTAAGAGATTCAAAATATATTTTCAATTAAGTTTTTTTGTTAAAATACTTTGAAATATACATACTGTAGAATATGCTAACTTTATGGCAAATTGTGTTAAAAAAAAGTAAAATTTCTTTTTACCTTTATGAAATATGCATTTGCTCAATTTTTGTTACTTTCAAATAGCTTCCCTTGAATCTAATAAAGGAAGATATTCTAAAACAGCAAGAAGAATTAAGGTTCATATTTGTGTAAAAACTGAGCTGCGAATTTTGCTTTTCTCTACTACAAATACATAAAACCACCAGAATTTGAACTAAAATCAAATGGACAGATACCCTAGTAATCAAAAACCCTTACATGTGTAAGTCCATTGATTCTTTCCATCACAGTAGTTACACAATAACTCTTATTGTGTAAGAGTAAAGTCTGGAGATGCCAAAGTCTAATATATAATGACTAAAACTTGTGAACCAGTCATGATAATCTTATTTATAGTACTTCGTTTGTCACATGGTATGTGTATTTGAATTTTAAATATCTAGTCAAAATGAGGATGGGGCAAAAAAAAACTTAGAGGTGATAACATTCCATCTTCATTGTATGTTAGCCATAACAATTTGATACCTTATATGAGTTAGAAAGTATTGAACCAAAATAAATACTTGTTCATCTTCACCCTGACAAAAATTAGAATTGCTTGTGCCATAGACTGGGTATAACAAGTTGTAATGCTTTTAGAGTTGGGTAATTAATTTGATTACTTATGGTAAATTAAATTACGATGAAATCAACCATTATGAAAACAATCAACAAATTGAAATTGTGTTTCCAACTATTCAAGTATTGCCATTATGATTTTCTCAAGCTCAAGTTTGTTTAGCCTTGGACTAACATGGCCTGCTGATTAGAGGGATTGCTTCAAGATTCCATCATCCACAGGGGTTACATATCTTTTTTTAGTTATGGCAAAGCTAATAAAGCTATCTGCCACCATCCATAACTTTGAACTGATGACAAGAGAGAAGGCAACTGTTTGAAATCACCCACTGCCAACTCTTGGGCTACGTTAGTGTTAAAGAAATTGTAAATTTACTGTGTTTTTTTTACATTGTAAGTTATAAGTGGCATAGTTGTAATCTTTTGTGTAATTTTATTTTTTCTACATTGTCTATATGTTATGTTTGTAACACCACACCGTTTACTTTCCTCAATGTGTATTTTGGTGGAAATTTTGACAGGCACTGGTATGTCTTGAACCTGCAATTATCTGATCATGAGGCAATACTCTCAAAGCAGTATTTTTATTCATTTAATCATTCAAGCCTTTTCATTGTGATGAGCTACAAATGTAAACATACTAATTTATTTTGAATAAACAATAACAAAGTTAACAAAATAATACAGCATTAAAATTTGAAAGTATCAATAGTTTAAGGTAAAAAAACAAAAAGTAGTTTCATTTCACCAAGAATTCAAAGTTTAGAAGTTCAACAATGCTTACTTACTAGTCTGAAATGGAAAAATTAACAACTTACAATCCTTATATTAATAATTTAGCTAATTTGAAAATTCTTTTACTAATTCTAATTAAAAATACATAATTGATATATATTGATATATTGATAAATGAAATAGTCTATATATATATATATATATAAACTATTAAAGGTTATTGAAAAGTGGATCGGGTGTAGTGCATCTAAATATATTAAAATTACTATTTCCCTAGTATTTGGCCTCCATTATTATGCCTCGTATGCCTTCTGTGAAGTGGCATGTGCTGTTAAGTTTATTGTCTCTTTGTATAGTGATAATGAACTTAAAGTGTCCATGTGCTTGATTGCCTTAATTTAGTTGTGTTCATATAAAATTGTAAACTAAGTCCCAAGAACTAAGTATATGTAGCTTATATTTTCCTGTACTTACTGATAATCCCATTACATTTAATGTCACAAAGTACACCATTTAAACAACATAAGGCTCTTACGAGGATATTTAGACATTTTGAACAACTTTTCATATAATGTTAATAAATTTTATTACCCTAAAAAATCCTCAAATTTTTTTTTTAAAACATGACTAGTTTCAGTCATCTATATCAGTTGTCAGTTAATAATGTTTAAAACAAGTATTTCATCTAGGGAGTTCTGATATTTCTATTTTTTTATTTTATTTTCTATGAACAAAACTTTGTTTAAATCTTGTGTATTCTTCAAAACATTTTGAAAAATAATTTTCTTTCCAGCAATGAAAGAATTATTTAATTGACACCTGGTGTAGGATTATGGCTGAAAATATTTTATTTATAGTTGTAAAGTTTATTAGTTATTTGTTTTGTTCATTTGTTTGTGTTTAAGCACAAAGTTACACAATGGGTTTACGGTGCTGTATCCACCATGGGTATTAAACGAGGTTCAAGATCGCACATTAACTTTATATAAAAAGTTGTTTAAAAATGTTACAATATTTATTTTCATCAACAAAAATTCAGTAGTTTTAATACAGAAGTTTTGTAGGAAGAAACCAAAAGACTGCTACTAATCATATTTTAAGCTTGTTTTTTTAGGTATTTATCACTTTATGTGTACGTCCAACAGTTTAATATTAAAAAGGTAACCAACCTAATCCTAAGTTATTGTACCTGAAGATGTCTATCATATTAAATAAAGGGTAGTTTGAAAATGTTTTACAAAATAAAACTGGAAATGGGAAGATTAATCAAAGGTGAAAATAATTAACTGTTGAGTGAGCCAGATGAAGAGCAAAATCCATCAACTGCCCAGCTCTAAATGCTGTAATATGATTTAAAAAAAATTATATATGACTTCCAATGTGCAAGATGAGACAAACTAAATTTGTTAATATGTACATATGAAATACAACAATCAAAGTAATACTGACAAAATTTAATGTGTATGTTAAATACTTTTCTCCAACTATTCCTCTGGAGTCTTTCGACTACAAAACCAAATCATTCACATTGTTACTTAATTCTTTTGTGACCAGGCATTTTGCATTCCTACAATTACAGAAAAATTGAGAAATTTTATATTTGACTGATTTATTGTAGAGTTAATTAAGAAAGGATTCTACAAACTATGTATCATTGGAAACCCCCTTTCAAACTATGTCCATACGATCCCCAGAAAAATAACTAGTGGCATACCAAGCACACCTGTTTTTTTATGTAGCACAATGGAAATATTGAAAACAGGGTATGAGAAAAAGTAGGTTTTTTGGGCAGCCTACAAGTGTGTACACATAGAAAAAAAACTGTTTATATTTAACACATTGATTATTTAAATTGTGAAACAAGTTACTTCACAGAGCTTCAGTGGTATTACTAACCACTTTTCACAAATATTTGCTTTCAAACATTAACCACTTTTTCAATTGTCACCTTTGAGAATACTTTAACATACCAAACACAAATATTCTTGAAAAACTTAAAGTATATTTTATGTGCATCTATTATCACTTCATTACTAAAAATTCAAAGCAAGTTCCTTAACTTGTTTTAAAAGTGGCACTGAATTAGTGCCACAGATTAAACAGATGTTAATTATAATATTACCTCCTCACAATCTATTACTGAGAGAAACACTTATCAAAATAATTCACCTATTCCTTACACCTGTGTAAAATAAGAGCTAGGCAATAAATGAGCATTGAATAAACCCATTAATATCACAAAAATAATCAACTAATGCTTCTGATAATCTGAACTATCTAGTAATCAAACTTACAATTAAATAGATTGTCAGAAAAATAATCAAAATTAGAGTTCTTCATCATTACTGTTTTTTGATTATTCCAATTATCCAAATAATTGAAATATTGCCATTATATTTGTTGTTAAGCCTAAAGCTACACAATGCACTATCTGTGCTCTGTCCACTGTGAATTTCAAAACCAAATTTTTACATTTTAAGTTTTTATTTACCCATCCAATGTGAGAATAATGAATTGGTTTTTTTGTAGTCTCATTGTCACAATAATTGATTAACAAGCCCGATGATTAATCAATAAGCAAGTTCCACTAATCACCCATCTCTTGTGGAAACACATCAGAACTTTTCACTTTATCCTAAATGTTTCAAATAACCATGAATAATATTTACTTAACTCAAAAAATGTACAATAAATGCACTATATATGAGTAACATAATGTGAATATAACTTAGAAAGATAATTTCCATGTGTGTGTGTGTGTGTGTGTGGTGGGGGGGGGGGGGCTACCCACAAAGTAGGCCTACTAAAGTTCTCAGCATTTTATACATTAAATTAAAGGAATTTTTACTGGTTCTAATCAATGTACTTAACCCCACAAAGCAGACAGATACTCCTAAACCTTGACATAACACATTTCGATACAATGCAGATTTGGATATCACTTGGTTAGTGTTTAGACCCTACTTTTAGACACAAAGAAGCATAAATGGTGGCAGTTTCTTGCTTCAGCCATATAACAAAAGGTTATTAAAAAAAACAACATAAAAGAGACATGCTTCTGCGATCATTTGATTACTTTTAAATAAAGTGGCAAATCAAAAGCCAGTGTAAAATTAGCACATCAGAGAACAATGACAAATGCTCAAGCCAAACTACCAGAGCCACTGAAGTGCTAACAGTTTTGGAAATTGGATTAAAGTGGCCAGAGAGCCAAGATGTGGATTGGGTTAAAGTCTTGCAACTGAAGATGATCATTGAAATTTCAGGGAAGAGGAAAGATGAAAGCAAAACTGATCGAATCATTTTTCAAATAGCAATGCTCTCATGCATTGTAAATTTAACATGATGTGCTTTTACTTCAATTGTAAACTCTTAGTTTTATGCTTTTTTGTATTAGCTGCATGCATTTAATAAGGAATTTTTACTCAACTATGGCTGTAGCATTGATGCATGTCGTTATTTAATGTTTCCTGCATTTGATAATTAAAACATCATTATCAGTATACATGTAAATGTTTTCTTTCAAAAAAAGTAAAATAAATAAAAAGTTCTACTCACTTTCTTCAGTGTTTTTTTTCCATAACCTGTTTTTATTTCCACGTGTTGGCATAGACTTGTTACACAGCATGGGATGAAATGGAACGGGGGTGGGGGTGGGGTGGGGTGGGAGGAGGGAGGGGGGGGATTATTGATTATCCTCACTATAATGTGCCCTCACGTATTATGCGGTAGTGTGTTATTGGACCCAGATGACTGTGTTATGCCAAGGTTTAAGTGTAGTAGCTACATAATTACTCTTACATGGCAACACATGATCTCACCTTATACTCCAGTCAATTTTAGCAAACTGTGAAATTACCTTGATGAAGGAGCATGAACTGACCAACCAAAGTCAGCAATCTTAAGATCCCCATTAGCTGCTAGAAGCAAGTTCTCTGGCTTAATGTCTCGGTGAATCACCTTTACTGAATGGCAGTACTTCAGTGCATTGCTTAGCTGAGAAATGTACTGGAAAACAAGACAGTGAAAATAAATTTAGTTTATGTAGTACTGAATATTAAAAAGCAGCAACATACTCATGCCTTAGTTCTCACTCAGCCCAAGTTCAAATGTTTTGTAGAAGATGAACTTGAACTTTACCACGGGTCAGCTGGCACTGTATACAAATAAATATTATTAATTCTTATCTTAAATATCTGATTTTTAAATTATCTAAGTAAAATTGGTAATCATTACAATTCAGTTGCCTAATCTGGTTCACATCTTAACAGTCACCATTCATGAATGTTGATAATACATGCATCTAGACCACTACTATATCTGTCATATCCCAGCTGGTCTGATGAGCCTGTGTAGTGAGCAAAAGACCTCACCAGTACTACACATAGCAGACACATTGTGGTTGATTTATTATAACATATTCTCTTTTGCTTTCAGCCATGGGTTCCTACAATAGCTCATGGAGAATTAAAACTTTATCACAGTTTCTCTAACATTTTGTCCAGCTTAGTCACCATCCTGTTTCTCATCATGCAGATGTTTAGGAATTGATACACGACTCAGGTTACTAGGCTTGTAACAGATTTTAATTTTTTTGTAGCTCTGTCTCAGAGTACTTACATTTTTAGAAGTTTCCCTGGTTAGTAAACACTTTGAAAACATTTTACCTTTATTATTGAGTTTGGATAACCACTTTCTTCAGCTTTTCTGCAATGTTTATACCCTTGTGCCATTCTGGGAAAGGTAAGGTTTCCAGTACAAAGGCCCGTAGCACCCAGCTGTTATCAGTGTAATGCACTGTTACGGTGATGTAACTTTCTGTCGCGATGCTCGTCCATATATCCGTGGTTAACTATATAAACACTGCTTCTTCACTTAGCCTTTCTTTCAGACGTTGTTTGCACGTTGCATGTTTAAGGTTGATATCAGCGGTAAATTGTTTTCTGCTTGGTAAGACATATCCCAGCTCCAAGTACTTCATTAAGTTACGAAAACCATCGCATTCAACAGTTCGAATGGGGCATAGGTCTTGAACGATCATTTGAGTCACTCTGTCTGTTATATTCTTTGCACGTGTATCATTGCACTTTGGAGGCCGTACAAATCCATCAATGATAGGCGTCTTCCTGCTCTCCGTTGTGGTTGTCTTGATGTCTGGACAGTAAAGAGTCGAGTGCTTCGACGCGAGGTGATTCCGTAGGTTTGTTGTCCCGCCTAAATAGGCAAATTCTTTTTTACAAATAGTGCACATGGCTTTCTTACGGTTGTGAAGTTTCTTATAAAAACTCCATACGTCCGAAACCTTTTTACAACTACTTCCAACCGCGCCCTTATCTGACGCCATTTTTCTAATCAAAAATTGTATGCTTAGCGCAATGCGTATAAATAAACATGCGAACATTCGATTGGGCACTGGCAGATCCGAAGCCTCTGTCAGCTTCGAATTTAGAATAATCGAATACTTAGTCTCAGCCATAGTATATTGTGCTTCCATACTCAAATGTTTCCACAGTAACTAACAGTCATCACATGGCAATAGATAGGAACTTCAAAGTTTGATATAGTGAAACTCTTAAGTCAAATGACTGTTTATTTTGATACAAGCATAAATATCTTGCTTTAATAGGCAAGTTTGATATTTGTTCCTCCAGTAAAAGGTATACAACATAGGAGGGAAAACAAAACATCACAAAGAGGAAAAGCCAACTACATAGCCAACCATAATTTGTTAAATGTTACTATTATCATAACATGTGTCCATATCCCTGGTCTCTTTTCATGAAGCTATAATAGAATATAGTTCATAACCTTGGTCTCTTATCTTAAAAGTCATAACAGGATAGTCCACAATCCTGGTCTCTGCTTCTTACAAATTACTTTTAAATGGAAATTTTGCTGAAGCAGGTTTATCATATTAATACATGTGTTTCTAGTCCCTGTACATAACACTAGTAATACCACTACAAATGATTTGACTCAAAGCTGCTTATGTTAATTTTTAGGACCCTAGACTAGATGTATGAAAACATTTTTTTGTGTCCCAAAGAGACTTGCAATGTTCTGATTATATGAAAGTTTTTTTATGGTTTCTTTTTCTGCTAAACTTGTGTTTCACTTTTCAGATTGAGTGTACAGGTTTTCATCATTGGATGAATAAAGTTAGGTAATTGTGTTTAGTTGCTGTCATAGGGTGTCAGGCATTCATCAGACCCACTTGATTACTACTAAATAACAATAACATGTTGTATCTGAGAGGATTTGTGGATTTCTCATCTGATCATGAAGGTTTTTCTTCTGATAATATAGATTAGTTAAGGTATCACTGACCCTTAAAATTGGACAAATTTTCATGCTGACGAAACACTGTTAAACACTTCTTATAACCTTCAAGTTGAGCACAAAACAAAAGTATGATGTTGCAATTTCTGAAAGTACACTTACAGTAATATATATATATCATGCACATAATTAATGTGGCAGGGATAAAGAAATACAAAACTTAACACCATAGTTTTACTTATGAATGATAAAAACATGAAAATTGATACATGCTCTTTGTGAACATCCTCATAGCTTGAATTAAAAAGTTTGAAAATTTTCTGCAATGTTAATGAGCTATGGACAATTAATTTTAATTAATATCTTCATTAGTGGTAATCAGACTCATAAGATAATTGTTAAAGGTTTTTGAATTTTTTAAAACTTCAACCTATGGAAGAATGTAATGTCAACAATTGTGCTACATTTCATGCTGATATTGACTTTAATAATGAAGTTATGCTGATAAACTGACCAAAATCAGCATGAAATTTAGCACTAAATTACCACTAACAAAGTATGTGAAGACAACGTTCCAAGTAGATAACGCCTTGTTCTCTAATTTATAGCATTTATTTGTAATTATATAAAATGTTCCACAATAGCTGGAGTACTAACAGCCATACTTACTACTGCGGCTCGCCTTTCATCAAACTTTCCCTCCTTCTTTAACTCCTTGTATAATTCTCCTCTTGGAGCAAACTCTAGGATAAGATAGACCCTAGTGTCATCATAGAAATAACCATAAAGCCTGAGGATGTTGGGGTGCCTAAAACAGAATACACACACGATAAATCCACTCAGTAAAATAGATAACAGGTTTACCACTTATACCATTTTTCATGTGTATAAAATACAAGTTTCTTAAATATATTGATGTTTTAGTGTCAAAAGTAACTTATTAATTATTCTATGAATATGCCACAATTTCATTTCATGAATGATCTTAATTTTGCTTGGCTCACAAAGGAATTTAATGACGTTTGACTGCCTTGACTTCACTTTTCTGCCTTATTGTTAGTCAAGCTTGATTTCACAAATTCTATTTATTAGCTACGAAATGTGAGGTTAAGGTATACTATGGAGGGGGAGGAGTACTTGCCCTGTAAATTTTCATGGGTTATATGCTAGTTATATATATATATATAAGTAAGAATTAATATCTAGAAAATATACAAAGACTATTCTCCATTTTCAGATACTTTTTCTTCCCTATGTAAGATTTTGACTTTCTTGCTCAATGAAGGCTCCAGTAAGAGGTCCTAAAACTTGAAATTAAAGAAAGGGAATTTTTTAACACAGAGAACATTTCATGTATGTTTTTTACAAAGTGACAGATTGTGAGATTGTCCAAAAGAATAGATTCTTAGTGTATATGCACAGAATCTGAAAACATGTCATGCCTATTTTGTCAATACAAGTGATAATCAGTTGGCCAAATATGCCAGGACTACAGGGTCCATATTATGTTGAAGAAATCTACATAGTATGATTTCCTAGCTCTGCTGGAGATTGTGTATTTGTTTTTTAAAAGGAACAACTTAAGTCTAAGACAATATCAAGAAAGTGGTAAATGGGAAAATGTCTGCAATATTAAGATTCATCATCTCCAAAGTCTACTGAAGATAGGTGCAACTAATGAAAATTCTCCATTTCAATGAATGGAAAGGTTAAAATACAATTTCAAAGAGAAAGATCTAGAACTTGTCACCAATTCTCTGTATGCTTAGAAACCATAGGTACACAAAACTCTAGATTGGGATTGACCACTTCCACAACTGCCTCTTGAGTAAAAGTGATGGCACATTCACATACAGAAAATAAAGATGAAACTAGCCTTCTTGTGAAGAAAAGAGGAACATCTTATTTAGGAGGTGGGAAACACTCCACACTGTAAAGCCTCTAAAGTATACTGATCAGACATCACCACCCACTAAAGGCCAATAAAACTGGCTTTTCACCATTTCTTGGTGAATTAATTAACAATGTTTAATTTCTACATATCCTGAGGTTAAACAAGGTTTTATATAGATCTATCAGGATTTAGTGTGACTAGTGTTCTTCTGAAAATATGTTACAATTAATTAAACAACAGTAATTTCTTAAAACCTCAAAATCAACCTACCTGCACTTTTATGATGCAAGAAATTACCATCACCAAATAAGACTATGATAGGTGTTTGCTGAGTATTGTTTTTTTAAAGATGTATTAACTTGTTCCCTCCCTTCTCACACAATACTTCAAGATTCTATTACACACACACTTTATTGACACAATTCACTTTTGAAATAAAATATAACACAGCTAAAGCTTGGCTAAACATAGAACATTTTTTATGTCTGTTATGATGTCTATTGAATACAAAATGGACTTTGGTTTTTGCTTTGAAAGAAAACAAGATTAGACATGTTAGTAACATAAATCACTGAACTAACGCATACTATTTAAGGTATAATGTTCTGTTCATAGCTGGGATCAACAGCATGCAGTAATTATAATATTTACCTTAAGTGTGCTTGAATTTCAACTTCCCTCCGTAATTGATGTTCAACACCATAATTTTCCAGCTGAGATTTAAACAAAACCTAAAAAAAAATATTAAACCTGAAGACTTACTCATGTAATGTTTTACAATTATTTACTAAAATACTTTGTCAGATAAATGGATAATTGCAGAATTTTCTGAATCTTAAGTCTCTTAGAATAAATAAATTTACAATACATTTTCCATGATTTATGTATAGGTGAAAAATTATAAAAATGTAAATTTTTGCTAATTTTGGAAATATAAAAAATCTTAAGCTTTTTTACTAACCTACATTCTTAAAACTCCATAATGGTTTATTAAAATAATTCTGATCCATAATAAGTATCAGCTTATATGTAAATTTTCTTAACTTACATCTAGTTAAATAAAATTCTTTTGAATTTTTCATACAGTTATACCAATTTGTTAAGGATTTTTTTTTCAGTATTACTCCTGCAAAGTGATATAGTAGTCACATTTCACAAATTGCTTTCAAGCACATTTTTCTCTTAACTTTAAAACAAAACTCAATTATCACCTGATTTAGTCCTAAGGACACAAAATAGTAGCACATACATGACCTATATCTTTTGAGGGTTTACACACAATAGATCGTTAAGTAAAGTAGGTCTTAGTAAATAATCATACGGGTTTACTTTTTTTTATCTACAGGATTGTTACTAAACATTTCTTTATCTTTATTATTAAATAAAAACTGTAATAAATGTAAACTAGATATAGCGAGAAACATAAAACTATAACAAGTACATACCACACATAGCGAGAAACATTTTACTCACCTTTAAAGCTACAATAAATTTACTAGATTTCTCTCTTGCTAGGTAAACATTGCCAAATTTCCCTCGACCAAGAGGTCTTCCAATGTCAAAATCTTCCAGTTTCCACTTCTTTCTAATATACAAAAGTAATTGTGTCTCAAATGTTGAGGAGGGTTTGGTCATTTCCTATAATGTCTCATCACAAATTAGACAATGCAAGCAAGAGGGTGAGTGGATGTTAATATATTGTGTGAGATATAGAAGCAGTATTTTTAAAAACACATTAAGCAGACTGTAGTGTAGTTTGTAGACAGTGGTGGGAAACTTAAAATGTTTGAAACCTCATTACATTAAATACAGAAATTTTTTGTGATTACATACACACAAAACCCAAGAATAACAGTTTGACACTGTCCCAAAATTAGGTTAGCAAACTCAAGAACACCAAATGCAAGTATCTTCCATTATTTATTTATAAATTGTCTTAGATAAGCCCCATAATCATAACTAAAGAACAACTGCAATAAAAAGGTCTTCTACAGTACGTGCAAACATTAAAACATTTTGTGAAACAAAAAAGCACATTTAGAAATAGACTAAAAGTCAATACATCCACTATATGTGCACAAGAATGCCATGATGCTGAATGTTGCAGACATGCCATAAACCTACAAAGTGTACATCTCAGTTTCACGAACACAGTGGTTTAAGAGAAGTACTGCTCAAAATGTCTGGACCAGCTTACAGTTTCAACACGAATCCAGTTGAACTGTTATGGAACATTTTTGAATGTCACCCACAAAACCTCATTATACTTAAAAGATGTATTGATGGGGAAAAGAGGGCAACATACAAGTAAAATAAGCACTTTGATACAAAAAATTATACTTACACAAGTTGTTTAGAATAAAGTAAAATACATTTTATAAGAATTTCAGAGAAGGGAATACTTGAATTCTGAGTACTTGAACATATTATATCTCTAATTGTATTTCCATTAGTTTAAGTTCATCTAAAAAATCTTTAAAACTAAGTAAAAAAGTTGCCCATGTTTCTATCCTATTGCACTAAAGTCTAAAATAAAATTGTACATTACAGAAGAGCACATTTTTATGAAAAACAAGTTTCCTATTTTTTATTCTTTTAAATCAAAAGTATAGGATTTCACACCTTCCAGACAGTCCATATTGGGGAAAGAGAAATAAATAACCACAAAGTATTTAATTTCACCAGTGACTTAAACCACATTGTTCAATATAATTAAGGGATAATCAGAGTTTTCTATTAATTAAATGTGACAAAGGACAACTATTATTAATAAATGGCAATAATGGTATCCCTGAGTTAATTTTTATGCAAAACAAGTATCAGATGACCAGTCATGTGAATTGAGTTGCAAATCTCCACTACTGGGGACCCATTCCACAAATTACTGATTTGGTGCTACAAACTTTGCAATCAGTAAATGATCAGAAAACCTTTAATTGGACAGGACATACACAAACATATATATATATATATATATATATCAAACAATTTTTTTTAGCTCCAACTCCATGTTTATGTTCTTTATAAATGTCAACCTGCTTCTACTCTTACTTCTCTTGTTCACTCAGAGATGGCACACAACTTTTGTTTTGAAATACATCTTGAGCTCATAAATCCTTTGACGAGTGTCAGCAAACATGGCCAATTTTGAAACACAGACATGTGCAAAGCATGTATGTTTGTTTGTTTTATGAATTTCGCGCAAAGCTACACTAGGGCTATCTGCGCTAGCCATCCCTAATTTAGCAGTGTAAGACTTGAGGAAAGGCAGCTAGTAATCACCACCCACTGGGCTACTCTTTTACCAACAAATAGTGGGATTGATGGTCACATTATAATGCTCCAACGGCTGAAAGGGCGAGCATGTTTGGAGGGATGGGGAATCGAACCCTCGACCCACAGATTGCGAGTTAAGCGCCCCTAA
The DNA here is from genome assembly GCF_000517525.1 of Limulus polyphemus. NCBI lineage: Eukaryota > Metazoa > Arthropoda > Merostomata > Xiphosura > Limulidae > Limulus > Limulus polyphemus. The sequence continues at coordinate 132,127 of NW_013666614.1, read as the reverse complement.
CCACCTGGCCATGCCGGGTCAAAGCATGAATGAAAATACATTAGAGACATTTAAAAAAAATTCATTTGATGAAATTAGTGAAAATGGGGCTTTGAATTCTTCATATTTACTCAGAAAGCGATTTGGAGATTAAGTGCAGAAACTGTTTCTGATATTGAGGCTAAAACTTTTGATGATGGCTGGACTTTCAGAAGTAGAAAGAGAACTACATTTAAGTTTTGTGGCAATAGTAAAGTGCAGATTTCTGTTCAGGCTAAAGAAAGTGTTTTTCAACACACTGAACTTTTCTTTGGAAACAATTTACTTTAAGACATACTACACAAAGGCAAACTATTAGGTAAGTTATGTGAATGAAAAGTCGCATTTCACATCAATTCAAATAGATAACTTCAACAGAAAGAGAATCACTATAACTAAGATGGAAAGATACCCACTAACAGGTGGATAATATCTCAAACATTACCCACTTAATTCTTTCAGCACGGGCTCAGTCCCTGGGACCAACCTTGTAACCATTTTGTGCTTGTTATAGTTTTCATGTTATAATTTTTAAATTA
>NW_013666614.1:114767-130711 GCF_000517525.1 Limulus polyphemus | reverse complement strand
TGAGCAGACTAAAGACACAACCTACCTCCTTGAAATCTTGGTTTGAAAGAAACATGGCATCCAAACACATTAGAATGGCTAAGAAAGCCACTAGGGGACATTCGGAGCTTTCGATTAATTATTCATGTCATATATATATATATATAAATGGAAAGAGGTGGTCAGGGTGCCACTGTGTTTAATTTATTACATGAGCAATATCTTAGCAAATAGAAAAGATAAGAGGTTCTGATTTTATATTCTAGCTTGTCAACATCAGTAATTTGAGTTCCCAATTCACATGAAACTATAGACTTAGTATTTTGACATCACAAACATCTAATTAGATCCAGTGCTGCATTCAACATACCACATAACATACAAAAATCAATGTGATTTTTTAATATTTACTTTTAAATTAAGAAATTGAGTGGTGTATAATACTCAAATTTGAATTATATTCTACAATTTTATACCAAACTTATTGACATAACTTCATTAAATAGTAGTTCAATAACATTTTGAATGTGATTCAACAAACACGATGACATGGCTTTTCACCCATGACCCGTATGGAAAGGGATAATACATATGATCACTTTGTGCAAATGTCTCATATCTGTCTGACGAATGAAATGTTTCACCTGTGAACAAGACATTCGCCCACATGTAATATGACTAACACGTCCCTGCTAAACAAACTGTGTGAGACTTGTAGCTTTGATGCAGTGACTTGTGCTTGACTTACTGCTTTCTATATCATGGAAAGGTCCAATCACTGGGGTCTTGGTATATTCTATTATCAGTCTGGATCATTTACATACCATTGTTGTTCAAACTACTAAGTGAGAACATGCTGTGTTTCCTTCATATTTAAGTGTCACTGAATTGTACATATAATCAGTCACACATTTAATAACAATAGTTGTGCTTTGTAACAGTTATAATAGAGAAAACTGATTTTCCCTCACATGTTTTAAGCAATGTATTCTCAAATAACAATGAATTTTGACACTTCACAGAAAATATATGCCAATAAAAACTAAAGAACACACACGTGGAAAACAACAGAACTTACATTCCTTTTCCCTTTCCCTTGTCAGAGTTATCTCTACTGTTGGATGTCAGATCTTTGTCTATTTTTGAGAGAGGTTCCTGGGACTCTTGTCTCAAAACATCTTTCTGCTTCATACTTTCTGCATTGTGCTTTATCATAAGCTATAGAAAAACACAATAACTATGTCATCACATTAAAGCCACCCAGCTAGTAGTTGACTCATTTATTAATCATATATTTAACAAAACCATATAACCTTAAAAAAAATATATTTCTGATAGTGAAAATGTTTAAAAAGTTCACAAGATCAATACATTATTTTTGTAGTATTAATAACGTTCCACATTTTTCTGAGTTAGATTCAAATTCGACAACTGATTAGATAACACTCTTTAACCAAAATATGTAAAGTATAAAGTTTACCACTATTACAGTTAATGACTATAATTCAATCTGCTTGAATACCTGTTCCATATAAAAATACTGTGTTTCTCTACTCTGTGATGTTGGCAAAAATACATGAATACCCTGTTCCGTATATACAAACTACAGAGCAGCCTCTAAAATGTAACTGCCACACAACTCTATTTTTTGAGGGTCATTTTTACTAGTGAAGTAAGCTAATACACTTATGTCAAGCTCAGTTAAATCATATTCAATTACAAGGACCCGTGTCAATAATTTCCTTATCATTAGGTGATAAGCTTACTGGTACAAGCAAGTTTCAAGTTTGGACAACCACCAAATAATGGAAAGTAAACACATATAATTAATCAAGTTAGATTCCACATTTGAACTTAACAAGTAAGTTTCAAAACCATATTATTCACATTCTTTTCTTTCAAAAATTTGTAAATTCTCCAGTAATATTTTAATGATGTCAATATTCTAAAATTTCACTGGTTTAAAACCTAGTCTGGATCATTATTGGTGCAAGACAAGTTATTTGTTTTAGCTTATTACACTCTAGTATAATGATTTTTATGCTCTTTCATTATAATAGTATATTGTATAAAAGCTGGACTCTTATTATGTTATTCTGTTATATAATAAACTGTGTTATAAATAGGTAAACTTTTGTATTACTTACATGTTACATCTTACCTGCAGGCATTATTATGTTATTTTGTTATATAATAAACTGTGTTATAAATAGGTAAACTTTTGTATTACTTACATGCTACATCTTACCTGCAGGCATTATTTACATAAAGTAGCCTTGTAAAGGAACCATGAAAAATTCCAGATCATGCTAGTCATTTTTAGCGCATTTCAAAGCAGGGTCGGAAAATCTGACAACTTACAGATCAAATAATCTAAAACCTATATTCAATACTGTAAATACTCATGTATTAGTCAAGTTTATTTGTTATTAATATTTAGGCCCCAAATTTTCCCTCTGCTTATAGGCAAGTCTTGAAATTACATCTTTACTAATAGACTTTAAAATGATTCAGAGTTCAATACAAACATAAAAAAATGTATTTATTGTGTCATATATATACATATATACACATACATATAATGAGTCCATACTCTTCACCTGCTGAAACCTTTATAGGCAAGAAATGTTATACTTCACCATATAATGTTTTAGTTTTAAGCAGCCAACAGCTACACACAACACACACAAAGAAAGAGTTATATGAAATAAAAGCCACCATGTGGTAAGATATATTGATGCATCAATGAAAATACATAGAACTTGTATTAATGAGAAAAAAAGATGGCCAGCTAACTCACGAGAAAAGACATTGTTTTTTTTTTTACTGTAGAAGGTGAGGCCAGGTACCTAACATATACTTGTGAATTTTTATCCCTGTCTTCAGCCTGATGGATGATAACACCTACCATACTAAATTGGTCAAAACATTCCTTGAAGAAAAGGAATTGATCAAAATTGAGTGGCCTGCATGCTCAATGGACTTTACTTCCATGAAATATATATTAGAAGAGTTGATTTGCATCTCTGAAACTACAGACACTAAAAAGTCAATGAAAACAGTTCTTTCAAAGTAGTTAGTAGGAGGTTGACACTATCCATACACATGGTAGTGAGTTGTGTGGCCAAAACAACCTGCATGGCACACAGTGTTACCAACAGGAGTAATAGTTTAGCAATTTTCCACTTTCTGTAGCTTGGACTGTGGCAATCCAAATTATCACATTCTCAGTGGATGTTTCTACTGAACCCTTACTACACATACCCAATTTCAAGGCAATCCATTAAGAAATACCCGAGATATAACATCTCCAATTTTGATTGAGTTTCTTCCTTTTTTTTCTCCTCACCAAAAGTACAGAGGCTTTATTTGATAGAAAAATATACTTAATTTTTATGGAATTATTTCAAATTTGGTATACTGATAGATCTTTAAACTTACAATTAAGATGTTGAATTTGGTCCAAATATAAACTACATGTGCAAAGTTATTTAACAAAAACTACTTGATTTTGACCAAAATTTTTGCACCCACCTATGCAAAAAGTCATGTGAACTATTGGTCTAACATTTTTACCATAGCTACACCTAAGAGTAAAGGTGGAAAGTTGAGTTTTTGTCATGAGGATTAAAGATTGCTGATTTAGAGCAGCAAAACTATAGTGAAAACACATGCAGATACATAAGTATTGGTTAGGCCAAGCAAACTAGATTAGCAGTTTTTAGCTCAATTTTTCAAAAGAAACATACAGGTGTTTGTTTATTATTCATTATTCACTGACAATTGTTAAGCACAAATTGGCTAAATTTGATGAAATTCTCCTAATTAAAGAGTGTTTAGTGTCACAGGATATTAGCTTAAGCAATTAGCATAAATAATGATGCTTGATACGGCTGTTCTGAGTGCATGGGGGTGATGACAAGAAACTATTAATCCAGTTTCCATGGCATTAATATTAGAGAGGAAAACTACCACCATATATTTTAAAGAATCTGATTGGTTCTGTAAAGATCTGTTCTGATTAATAGGGTTGCAGTCCTAAAGCTAATGTTAATTACTATTGAATGTCACTTTCTTAGTTGCTGTGGTTTATTGGTATGTATTGATAATAAGTAATGATATCTAATCAAAAACACCTTAGGTGTGAATAAAAAAGTGCAGCAAAAAAACAACAAGAAACAAACAAACAAAAAAATTAAATGTGTGACTTAAAGAAATGAAATCAAAATTGGTGCCCATACTGGTAGCTACACTCATAGCATTGATAAGAATTTTACAGCAAATATTCATTCATCAGTTAGCTACACCACATATTCAGGGATTGAAATAATGAAATAAAATTAAATTCTCTCGACATAAAGCTATCAGGAAGATTACATTCCCTCATGTAAAGTTGCATTTCCTCATGATTTTTTAAATTCAATCCATGCAATATATTCACTTTCATTAGTCATAACTAAAGGAATACAGATGGACCATACATTCCTGATAGGGAAAACCAACTAAACAGATGAAATTCCTCAAGCAAAGTTACATTCCTTGGAAATGTAATATTTTGATCCCTAAAATTTTGTTTTACCACCATTATGCCCCATGTTGAACAAAAAACAAAATTTGTTAGAGTTGTGAAAGAGGAGCAGGAAGAGTCATATGACACAGAGATGAGAGATAGAACAGATCATACCTGTTATAAAGTCCCAATAACATGAGGAAGTTTGAATATTCTCCTCTATAGGAAGAGAGGTTTTTAAGGCATAACCAAAAGGATGAAACAAATGGTCAAACTTATCTTCCTCTTCACTCTCCCGTTCGGGAAGAGTGGAAGAAATGCCAAATGAATGAACAGGCACCAAAACTCCTGTTTGTATAATGAAACTCACTATCCTATGCAGTATGGCTGTTATGTCATCCACATTTAATATGCCTCCAGTAGCCATGTTTGAAACATGACTTGTGTGAGGAGATTCCTCACTTACAGAAGGTGAAGAAGTTATGTGAACAAATTTCATTAATCTACTGATACATTCAGTGCTGAGGAAAAAGAATGAAGATCATGAGTGCAAGAGCATAGAGATTAGTGCACAAAGAGGATGTGTCACCCTCTATTTACTGCATAATAAACACAGTAGTGCAATTCATAAGAAATCTCTTGATTTAGGTAGGAGTTGCCTAAAGGCTAGTAGCATGCAAAATCTTTAAACGGGGAGGATAGCTTTCTGTGTGAAGAGGTATGTATCATCTCAGAACTTGTGTAACAGATATTCAAATACACCAGAAGATTTAGAATCTCCACTCTTGACTGGCTCACAAAATGCTTCCAGTAACAAGGTTTAGTGTTTTCCAGCTGTCTTGTAGAAAAAGCTGGGTAAGTTTAATTTATTAAACAGTAAAGCCTTGCTATAACACTCAAATAAATCAAAAATCTCAATTCCACTGCTTCAGTGATTTACATTTCTTAATCTCAGTTCTTTTCTGGCATAATTTAGCTTTTCTTTTAAAAAGTAGCAGAGGAAATCTACCATCAACTTAGTATGCTTAACATCTTAACTACTGAATCTTGTGAGGCTAAACCAGAATAATAGTGATAACAATATTTCTCTACATTTTATTGTTCTAGAAAAACTCACAGTAAGATAAATGTATGACAACATTAGAACACCTTTCACTGATGATGACTAAAACCTTGTCGAAATGTTGTACATTTGCTGTTATGTTAAACTTATATCAAAGTTTTTCTTCATTACCCATTCAAGCCATCTCCAACCATTATTAGTCTCAAAGTGGGTTCCTCGTCATCGAACCTTTCATTGTAGATTACTTTTAAGCATTTTCATTAAATCCAAATACAATACAGAAAACCAACAGCATCACTCAATTGAAACTCAGCAGTTATATAACATCTCAATAATACAAAAATAATTTTGATGATTAAGGTCCTAAATAAGAGAGCCTGGGTTACAAAACTTTGTCCAAGAGCAGAAAATAATAAAGTAAATAATGCAACTAAAAGTGATTATGAAAATCAGGTGCATTCAGATGAAAGTCTTCAAAATATACAAGTAGGTAGATATACTCGAATAACTATTTGAGGAACAACCATAAAAGAAAACAGACCAAAACATTCAAGCAATGAACTTTAAAGTCACAAAAAGCAAAAATAAAAAAAAAGATTCAGATCGAACTAATTAAGAACATTTAAAGCACTGAGTTATACTAGAACTAATTAGGAGAATTTTGAAAGGTACTACAACAAAATGGTATTAAACAAAGAACAATACACATTAAGCAACATCTCTTGAGTTTAAATGCCGAGGAAGAAAAAAACCTCTTAAGTAGTTTAACAATAGAAAATACTGCACATACACATACAAGTGAACTTTGTTGACAAGTGATATCACAAAGATCAGAGCTGTAATGGACTGAGATGCTAATGTTATTCTCTATCCTTCTGCATGATTTCTATGAAGGTTTTGAAAGATCTACAGTATTTGCCCGAATATAATGCTCATCCAATTTAGAAAGGTTAAACTGAAGGAAATTTGTTTTTCTATACAAAATGTACTGAATGGTTTCTAAATACAGTAAAGAACTGTCAATGTATTAGAACATTTTTGGAAATTTTTCGCTGAACTTTTTTTTTCCATTCCAATTTTACAAAATTTATTGAAAAGATTATACATGGTAATAGACTAAGCTAATCATTCATCTTCATATAAATCTTCTTCATTGCTAGAATTGTCATTACCATCGGATTTGCTTCATCCTCTTTTGATTCTCACAGCTTTTCATCATTCATCTCATCCATTGTACTTGGATTTTTTGAAACATAATGCTGCTTTAATGATTTTCAGTGTTAGCTTCTAGTAAAATACCTAACAAAATTGAATGTGCACGAATATAATATGCAGTCAGTTTTTCAGGAGGTATTTGGAGGGAAAAAAGTGTGCATTATATTCAGGCAAATATGGTAATTGGTGAAATTGAAAAGTTTAATGGAAAGAGTGCATAGCGTATCTCACAGTGTTCCAATATACTGTTTTAGTTTTTCTGAGCTTCTAAAGGTAAAGTAAGCAAAGCTACAAAGATCAAACCAATAAAAACTGGATTATAAATGAAGAAGTTTACAAAACTATTGAAGTTGAGTCAAACTGATACTTCAATAAGATCAATTCAACATAAAAGTTCATGACAGTAGCAACTACAAAAATAACACAAGAAAATTATAAATGTATAGATACATTAAAGGATAAAATAAAATAAAGCTTTACAAAACAAAATGAAGGAATACAAAGAATAATCAAAAAACAACGGAGTAAAAACAGTATTTATACTAACTGAGACTTCATGGCATATTAAGGGAGTAAATCTTTCACTCCAAAATACTGGCACCAACTGAGGCTGTAGGGAACAGTGGGTTAATCTTCCCAGAAACAATATTGGCACTAACTGACACCATGTGTTATAATACATAACACTTTAAAACAAATCCAAGTTTTTAAAGATAAGGTAGACTCATTAATTATATGGCATGTAACAGGAGCTTTTTTGAGAATACTGAATAAACTCAGTGTATTGATGTGTACTTTATACAATTTAAAATAAAGCTTTTGTTATGTTCCATTAATTGCTTTTCTACAAAATCTCATGTAATTTACAACAACTTTCAGATGTACTGTATAAGAAATAGTTACCTGCTTTCTTCCATTTTGATTTTCTTTACCTTCCATAACTTAACCCCTAGAGAACAAAAAAATGCATTACTATAACTGACAAAATTGTTATACATCAAATTAGAATAATCATAAAATTGAAAAGTGCTATTAGACAGCTCCATAGTGGACCATTGATAGAAATCACACTTAACTCCATTGGCATTTAGCTTTTCTACTAAAACTTTCTTATAATACAAATTAATTCTTACTTTCCTACAGTTTCTCCAATAGAAAACTCAAAATACCAAGTTACAAAAAGGTACAGCATATTGGAATCATAGCTTCTAGCAAAGTTTGGAGAATGTTTATGTTAAAAATACAAGCACACACTGATATAGTTTTATCCTTCCTTGAACAAAATCTCAAAAAAATAGTAGTCACAAATTTTATGTAAAATTAATGTACACCACTTCTCTAATATGTGTAAAATAATAAAACTTAACTTGCTCGATGGTTAGGGAGCTTGGAAAACTGGAATAAACAAATGGGAAAGCAAAGGCAACAAGGATTTTCAAAATAGGAGATTTAGAGCATAAGTTAATTCAGTTAAATATTTTTTTAAAAAACATTATGTCAGATTTAAGCATAGTAGAACCTAGAACAGGTTCAATTACTATTATTTTAATTTCAGGAGTATTAGAAACAAAATAATATATGAAGGACAACAAGGGGCCCATCCCTCAAAGCTGTTCCATTCATTTCATCAAACACTCATCTGGCTATATCCATCCATCAAACTTTTTCTACATATCTCTCATTCCTGCTACACCTACCACATCTTCAGATAACCGATACCTATATATAAATTAAATGAAATTTTAGATTCTAATTTTCAGATATTCAATTGCAAGGCCATGAGACAAGATTTACCAGTAATGAATTGGGGCAATGAGTTCAAAGGTAATGCATATCAGATTTGGTAAATTTTAAATAGATAAACTTAAAATTCATTATATACATATTGCTAAAAAGGATAACAAGGAAGACCAAACTTATAATTGACTTACTAAAGACAGAGGAGAAAATCAGAGGAAAATACTGTAAATTTAAAAGTTTAAATAAATAAATAGGCTGGAGGATTTACAGAATCACAGGAACATTATGGATTTGGTTAAAAAAGAAATTGGAAAATTTATAAGGGTTTACGAGAAACAGTTGACTGATAATGATAAAAACTTACCAATAACAATTATTTTTATATTAAAGGTCAACAAAACATTAGAATGGGAATTTGACCCTTTAAAGATGTCAATATCAATTCCTTGGTGGTAAATAGATATTAAAAAAAATAAATCAAGACCAAACAAAGATTTTCCCAGGGTTCTACAGTAGGCTAAAGGCAAATACTGTATGAAAGCCTCATTTCAGTAGATCAATAGACAGTGGGTAGGTGACTGAGAAATGCAGTTGCTAATGCTATATTATTTTTTTTAGGATGTTACTTGTTATCTGGACATAGGAAAGGGTATAGACTTTATTAACTTAGACTTAAAAAAGCTTTTAATAAGTTGCCATACAAATAATTAGCTAACAAAATCATATCAGTATGAACTAAGGAAAGATTAGCTAATTAGATTGTATGGTATTGGCTATTATTGGAGTCCAGTCAAACTGAACATGCATTTCAGGAGAATGCCTCAGACGTCAGTGCTTGGGCCTTTGTTTTTTTTAAATTTACATTAATAATGTTGATAGGAGGATAGTTAATAAATTAGTAGTTTGATTATGGCATTAACTTCTGGGGTAGTATTTCTAGCTGTACTGCGGATGTTGAGGCATTACAGAATGACTTCTTTCAATTGGTAAGTTTGACAAATGTTTAGCAAATGACTCTTAAATGTAAATTAAAGTATCTGGGTTATAAATGTATATAATATAAATCAGAATCCCCTCAATAGCATGCTGAAGAAAAGGATCTTGGCATAGTGGTGAAATTACTCAAGCCATCAAAGTGCTCTGTTGTTAGTAGTATATTAATATCTTTATTTTATTTTATTTATAGATGCAATGATTACAACTCAAAGGAGGTAATTATCTCTATAGAAATCATTAGTTAGGCCTCACTTAGAATACTTAGTTTTTATCTCCTTATCTAGAAAGGGTATTGTTGGAGAGGGTAGGGGTCAAAGGAAGGCTACTAAGATAATTTCTGGAATGAAAGGGTTATCTCTCTCACAAGGATAGATTAAACCTCAACTTATTTTCTCTTGAGAAAATAAGTATATGAGATAATCTTACTGAAAGTAACAAGATCTAACTGGAGAAAAGATAGATTTCCTTGTGCCATATTCTGAAGATAATAGGGAGAAAGAACAAAAGTTTAAGGTTTCGTAGACAGGTTTGGTTCCACTTAAGCTAGTTTTATTATTTTAACACCATGAATGACTTATTGAACGAGTTTCTATCAGCAGTAGTGTGATTAATACTTTATAGTAACTTAAAATAATCAATAATCTCTAATAGAAATAAAGTACATTTACTTTTTCAATGGTGGTTGTGCAAGGATAACTGTGAACGACCAAATGGTTCCTTGTTTGTTATTATTCATACAACCTTACACGCCACAGGGCTTACTGACTTTGCTTTCAGTTTCAGTAGTGCTTATATACGCGATAGTCATGCACCTATTACTCAAAAGGCTTAGATACATGACAAGTGCCTGATGTTTATGGGTATACATGTACAAAGCCACACTGATTGTTCATGTGTTACTAAGTATTTAAATTTGACATGAAGCAGGTTTTTGAGACATAATATACAAAGGTATGGGTTTGAAGATCCCAGAGCCAGCATTTGAATCTGACCTGTGATAATTCATATTTTGAGCAATTTTTTCTTCATATTTCTCTTGCAATAGCTAATGCATGGAAGTTTCTTATTTACACAAGTAACAGTATAGAAAGTTTAAATGTTACTTACCTTTGCCTGTGATAAGAACCATGATCATCATGGATAGATGTACTATATTTTCTACATCATCTATGTTTAGCCAGATTATGTTACTGTTAGTGAAGGCTATAATAGGCTAGATTTGGTTACCTTAGGTGAGGTTATAATTTGTAACTCGAATAGTTCCAACTAGTAATATCAATGTTCCATAAGTCGTGTATATAGTCAAAGCTACACATTGTCTGGTCAATTAACTTGATTACCTATGAGCATCAATTAAATAGATTAATGTCAAGAAAATAATCAACTGATTAAAATATTGTCATTATGATTTCTCATTCTCAATTAGTTATTTTCAGCTTAAATGATTAGTGTCATAAACAATGAAATACGTGTTAAACTGGCATTTTGTTAATTCAAATTAATGTTTTTTGGACTTGCTTTGCACTGGTGTACAAAATAATGACTAATTTATACCTTTTATCTCTAACAAGTGAAATGGAAAGTGCTGTTAAGTTTGTCCTTTTGTACAATAAAGATATACCTTAAGTACCCACATGCTTGATATCTTCAATATATTTGTGTTTGTATAAAACCATAAACTTGGTCTCTAAGTCTATGCAACTTATGTTAACCTCTTCCTACAAGTGATCTCATTATTCACTGTTATATTTAGTATGATTTATAATCAATGTCAGGAAATAAGGTTTAATTTCATCAGCAAAAATTCAATAGTTTTAATAGTTAAGTCAGGTGAAAATTTACAGGGTGAAACCAAGAAATGGTAATAATCTTATTTCTAGCTTATTACAGTTTTTAACTACATTATGTATGTAATATTTTTGCACGTACATCTGACTGAAAAAAAAATATTTGTCAGTTGTTGTACTTGAAGTTGTATATCAGATTAAACAAATGGTAATTTAAAAATTATTTTAAAAGAAAAAAAAAATTAAAATTAGTCTAATGCAAAAATAACTGGTTAGTTGAATGTAGTCAGTTAATGAACCCAATGATTATTCTATTAACAACTTCCAGTAATCATCCAGCTCTAATGTAGGTCATATACTGTTTTAATTTGAGTACATACATGATGGTTGTGTAGGAGTTTTGATTTCACTGTATATACACATATACATTATTCCGACTATGTATAATACTGAGAACAGCGTAACTGGTGGAGAAGGAAGGACCAAAGGGCCATTGCCCAACCAGTTTTAATAAACTAAACTTTGTAAACTATGTGAAAAACTTATGTTTACAATAAAATATTCTCAAATACATTTCATTGAATTATAGATGCAATATTCAAACAAATAAAGCATTGTCAGAACCTCCACATGATTGGCCTTCCCACTTTTGCAGTCCTTCCAACACTTATGGAGGACAGTATTGTTTATTTGACAATGTAGTTCAACTAGGTTACTTTACACTAGTACTATATAAAAATCCATAATTGTTGTGTGTGTGTGTGTGTGTGTGTGTGTGTGTGTGTATACATAGTCAAAATTATAGAGTCTGAACAACTGTATATAGCCTCAGCCTTTAGTTTTAGAGCCCATTTGGCATTTGTAACTGTTGCAATGACATGCCCTTTCATGGTATACATTGGTTACACTTAAAGCATCAAACAACAAATAATTTGATATAACTTCATCTTCCAACATCAAGCTTGTTATTTTTTCACTATAACCAAAAGTCTACCTATAAAATATTTTAATTCTACGTTCTTGTGTAATTTTTCCATCAACATTGCAGAAATTATAATAAAATAAAAATTTATAAATATTGTGAAATCCTTCTTAGTTCAGCATCACAATCAGTGTGCACAATAACTTGAATAAGAGACATGTCATTCAAACAGCAAGGCAACTGAGAATGCAGTTAGTCAGATAATAGTTAAAACCTCAAAATAACAACTACTAAGCTACTTCACATCCAGTGTGTTCAAACATGGTCTGTCAATATCATTATAAATATAATTTACAAATGCAATACATTGGGTGTAGCCTTTTCACCATTTTAACTGTAAGACCTATACTTATACTTTATAAATCAAAATTACTAATACAGTAATAATACTTTACATCAGTAATGTTAGTACTACTACTACAAGCATTAAGAGTACGAATAGGATAATAATGATAAAAAAACGTTTGACACATTGATAATAATATTAGTAATTTCTCATGTTGAGCAAGACTACTCAAGTCTATTTACTAATAGTAATATTAATAATACCATTAGTATTGTAATTATTACTTCAAACTAAATTAAGCTTCTTGGTACTAACATTAGTAGATTTACTATTGCTAAAAGTAAAATAGCCAGTAAACTGAATAAGTAAATTTAACTAAGCAGGCCTAGTACTAGTACTATAGTAGTAAGGATGCCTCCAGAATACTATTCCATGGTTAACTTACTTACTACTTAGTTTACATTTGTTAAATTGTTTTTTGAGAGGTAGTTATTGAACTTACGAAAAATATGAAGTTTTGAGACAGTTATTCGTTGGATAACAGATTTATTTTTGTATAACGTTGTATACAATTAAATTCATTAATAATAATATTATCCCACGAATAGTTGTCTCAAAATTTCATATTGTTAGTGTTACTAGCACTACTTACATTGTCCTACTCCTAGTCTTCGGTTACACAATTTACATTTATAAATTACAGACACATAAACGCAGTGGAATGTAGCATTTGAGCTATGTCGCTTGTTTTGGCTTTACGAAAAAAAAAAATGTATTAAATACCTTCTCACCCAAAAAATATGGAAAGTAATTATCTGATCACTTCAGTCAACGTTTGTCTTCCACACTAACCTATACTATAGTTTAAATTTCCTGTGCAAATTTCCTATTGGGCGTCAGTATTAAGAATTGTGGTTGGTTTAAACTGACGGTTTACGACGTGACTCTGCTGGCAAAAATGATAAACTTTTAAGATTAATAAATCTTTTCAAATTAGCATTATGTTTCTTGTCTGATTTTTTATTGTGATATCACAAGCATATATTTCAAGTAAATGAAAATATGATAAATTTTATTGTATAACAACAACAACAACATTATAAAAACGTACATCAGTTTCTCACCAATGATCTTTATTACTGCAAATGTAGCATTGTAAATTGAGTTATTATACTATGAACCAGAAAAGTAAAATTCTTTATCAGAGATTGTACATTCTTAAATTTATTTTGCATAGCTTTCTACGTTTTTCATGTTCTTTTGTCATTTATCTAAAGTTTCGTTCACGTTCTCGTTATTATTTTCAGACGCACTTTTTCAATGCCTTTCTAATTTTGTGAATTTGTTTTCTCTCTTCATTTCAAACACTTTAACTTTTCTTTCTAAAACTTCGTGTTGCTGCTGCTTTAAAATTTTACAAAATGTTTTTATCCCTAAAGCAATATTCAACAAGATACGTGGCCATTTTTAATGAAACATCCTACACCCAACTCTAAATTATATGTCTTGAGCTGTCACTGAATTTTTAAAAAGAATTTACAGATGATTCACACAGCTGTCGAATATACACTTCTGATTTAAAATAGAAATAAAATAATTCAAATATTATACACTTTATTGCATAGGCGGTATTTAACGTATGTATTTGGGGTTACGAAATTACAATGTAATAAAGTTTGTTTATTTGTTTAATTTCCACCAAAACTATTCGAGGGCTATCTGTGTTAGCCATCTCTAGTTTAAAAGTAATATACCAACGCGACAGCAGCTAGTCGACACCATTTACGCCAATTCTTAGGCTATTCTAATCATATAGTGGGATTTAACGTGACACTACAACGCTCCTGCAGCTGAAAGGCAAACATGTTTAGTGATGTTATTCGAACCTGGACTCATGGATTGCGAGTCAAGCGTCCTAACTGCTAGACCGTGTCAGATCCTGGAGGTAAATAGAGGAGTGTTGGTTAACCATTCAGCTAATGGAGGAAAATCCTAATGTAAGACAAAAAAGGTTTAAGTAACTTAAATATCAGTATAGTTAAAGATCAGCACTGTATTGTTTGTGGATATAACTAGAGGGAAATAAAACTATGAGGGAAATAAAAAACATAAAAATGGTGGAAAATTTGGTATTGCCGTCATAATTCTACCCAATACCTCCCCCAGTGACTCAGCGTTAAGTCTCAATGCTTACGTTACAATTTGGGTTTCAATATCTGCTGTGGACAGAGCACAGACAGCCCATTGTAGCTTTGTGCTTAATAGCAAATAAACAATCCACGCAATACTCAGTTGCTGCCTGTGCAAATTCTCACCCAATACTTTCTAAAATTAACGAAATAACGGTCTAAAGTTCTCTTTAAACTTTATTCGGTAGTATCCAAAAACAGGTGCTTTGAGAATTAAGCACACCCACACCACGTGATGTATATAGCATGAGCTACGCCTATTTTTCGTAGTTTGTTAACAATATTATGAAACACTAGATGCAACATGTCCCGTAGGTAGGTCATCCACAGAACTTTATATATACTAGGCCTAGCCACCATTTTGGAGCAGTCAAATTTCCTCGGCAAAACTGATAAGAATAATTAATATCAGTATTGTTGCGTCAGCGAGATCACGTGACTATTGTCACGCCACCTGCTTTCTAGAACTATCCCGTTCCTTCGGGAGTGCTCTAGCATTTACTAGATTGGGGGGTAGTCTGGTATATATATAAGATGGTCACGGCGTGACGTGACAATAATGTGTGTGTAGGTAGTGAGTAATTGAACTGCAGTCAGGAAGTATTGTTGAAGTTAACGTTCGTTGTTAAAAAGTTTGTAAAAGAGCGACTGTTGAAAATAAGTGTATCGGTAAAGTTATATTCAGAAAGAATAAACCAGTTTTATTCAGTAAGGACTTGTGTCGCTAAAGTTTCGTCGGAACGAAGTTACGAAAATCAATTAACGACTGGAGGCTTAACAAATTGGTGTCAGAAAGTGGGATAAGAAAAAAAAAAGAAGAAGAAAAACAGAAGATGGAAACGAGAAGCGGCAAATCAAACTACAGTTTAGCAGATTTGATGGCAGCAATACGAGAACAGCAAAAGAAACAAGAAGAGAGACAACAGCAGTTGCAAGAAAACCTGCAACAATGGCAGCTCGAACAACAAAATAAACAAGAAGAACGAGAAATTAAACAAGAAGAGAGATTACAGCAGTTGTTGGAGGAAAAAGAAAAGAAACAAGAAGAGAGACACCAGCAGTTGCAAGAAAACCTACAACAGTGGCAGCTCGAACAACAAAATAAACAAGAAGAGAGATTACAGCAGTTGTTGGAGGAAAAAGAAAAGAAACAAGAAGAGAGACACCAGCAGTTGCAAGAAAACCTACAACAGTGGC
>NW_013666614.1:112057-113851 GCF_000517525.1 Limulus polyphemus | reverse complement strand
AAAGTTTCGTCGGAACGAAGTTACGGAAAATCAATTAACGACTGGAGACGTAACAATATGATGCCAAATTTAAAATTAAAGTCTACCTTAACATTATTCAGAATTCAGTTGTAATTCTAGGCGTAACAAGTGGATCAAGGAACAGGTAATCATATTTCACAAGCCAAACCTTTTTGTATCTAATTTTTATATAATGTTACTTTTGTAGCGAACTTGTTCCTGCAGTGAAAAGGTGAAAGTGTATACTACATCATTCTGAGTTTCCTTTGCAAAAAGGGACAATACCTATTCGCTAGAACAAACTTGACTAATTATAAATGTAACTTGTAATATTATGAGGCCCAAGTGTATAGGCAGCTAATGAATTATTTAGTATAAACCTTGATAATGCCTTAATAGTGTCTTTATTAGAGGAATTTTTGTTTACCCATACTAGTTTATTTCACGTGTCTATCGATTATGTTATTTTAGAAGTATTGTTATGTTTTATGTATGCGTGTAGTCCTTCTATTTATGGATCCGACCTGGTCTGGTAGTTAGAAGCATTCGACTCACAAACTGCAGATAGCGGGATCCAAACCTGTCGCTGAACGTGCTCACCTTTTCAGGCGTGGGAGTGCTATAATATTATGGTCAATCCCACTATTCGTTCTTCAAGAGTAGACCTGTGGTCGGCAGTCAAAACTAGGGACAGTGGCAGATAGCTTTAGTAGCTTTGCCATAAACAAACAACAACAAGGAAACAATCCATCTTACACACGTTTCTCCATTTAAACAAGAAAAAAAAAAGTTTAACTACGAAAGTGAAACTTCACTCTAGCATTATGCCGTTAAGCAGAGAAACATAAAAATCCTTGAAAGGAAGACACTGACGTTTGAGCTCATCATCAAAATAAATGAAACAAGTTTGTTTCATGATAATATGTGATAATTTTCAAACTTATTTGAAGAGGTAAATCGTGGTACAGTCAGTAGTCTTGTGACTCGTAGGTCTAAATCTAGATCAGAAATAACACCCAGTTTAACACTTTAAAATGATCAAAATAAATTAAAACAGCTTGACTGATAGACATATGTGTTTATTTACAACCCAAGTAATATGATTCGGGATATAATCAATATATTAGAAAGAAATTTTAAACATTTTAAAATTCAAAAATCGTAAACTTGTAATTTGTTTACCCTAGGTGACGTTGAAGTTGACCGCACCAATATGGCGGCTCAGTTGACGTACCCAAGATAATATACCTAGTTAAGGCGTGTCGCCTATGCTGCTAACAGTATGAAACTCCAAACAAAAACCTCAGTTGTTAACCTTCTAATGTCATTAAACATATATGAAATCTAAAACGACTCTTTGAACTCTTACATACTCTTTCAGTTTAAAACATCCTTATGTAGTCCGATATGTACTAACATTTACAGCTTCTACAGAAGTTTTCTCAAAAATCCATATTCTGAAGGCACATAGGCTATAAATATCAACTAATAACAGAATAAAAATCAGAAAACAGTAGCATTATTAAATTTGAAATATACGTACTTAGAAAAAGGATATTGTTGCGTCAGCGAGGTCACGTGACTAGTATCACGCCACTTCTTTCTCGAACCTTCGTAAATTGTCGGGAGATTACTAGATTGGGGGTAGTATGGCATATATAAGAGGGTAACAACGTGACTGGACAATGTGTAGGTAATGAGTAATTGAACTGCAGTCAGAGTGTGTGTAACTAAACCTGAGTATTGTTGAAGTCGAGCACGTGAGTTATAGCGTTTGATTATAGAGCGACTGTT
>NW_013666614.1:76082-111997 GCF_000517525.1 Limulus polyphemus | reverse complement strand
AGGACTTGTGTCGCTAAAGTTTCGTTGGAACGAATTTTACGGAAAATTAATTAACGAACGAACGGAGACGTAACAATATTTTAGAATTATCTTAGTTTAAAACCTAACTGCTATTTTTAAGAAAAAAGTCACATAAAGAATTTGAAACGCTGTTGACCAACAAAATTATTTTTGTTTCACTTAAAAATATGTTCTTCTCATGGTTTTAGAAAATTTCTACCTTAAATAACAAGTTAAAATTCCCTGTGCTCTCCAAATTTCGTATTAAAATCTGAGATAGTCTTACAGGTTTAGAACTGATGTATTTAAAAAATAAAGAAAACACTTATAACAAAATTGACATAAGATTTAATTCTGAATGTTTTGGAGTAATTTTTTGTAAAGCACAAAGCTACACAATGAGCTACCTGTGCTCGCCCACCACAGGTATCGAAACCAGAATTCTAGTGTCGTAAGCCTGTAGCCTTATCGCTAAGCCACATCGAATTAATCATTTTGGAAATGAGGCTAAACTAATACTGATAATTATTACATGTAAATGAATTGGCTTATGACTTGTTATGATGAAGGGGAGGTAAAAAACGTTTCATGACAATAAAAAGTATTTTGTAACGCCTTCTTATGATGATGAAGACAAACGAACGCCGATTTTATTGGTTTGATTTAAAGTATTCTGCAACTATGTCTTATGATGTCTTGTTTAAAGAAAGTATTCTGTGAATATGTTCTATTATATCTTACTTACATAAAGTATACTGCCACCATGTCTTATTTATGGAAGGTGACTTTTGAATTTGGTTTTGGTAACGATAAAAAAAAATTGCCAATATATTCATATAATATTCAAGTAAAGTATGCAGTGTCTTATTCGTTCTGTAGCTTCTTTTGGCGCCTTTTTTTGTAATTTATAAGTGTCCGATAATTTACTGGTATTGTTGTGACGAATACAGAAAAATTCGAAAAGTGTCCTGTAACTTTTTTTTCTAGCGTTGGGAGGATATAGATACTTATGTCTCCACAGAGAGACATACTGTTTTTCTATTGTTTCTTCTTCTTCAAAACATTTTTCAATCGACCGCCATTCCTTCATTTGTTGGCGGATTGACTTGAAACTTGGTAAGGTTATACCTCGATCTAATACACCCAGACACCTTTTTAATTTTTTCTTTTAGGCCTTTTTAAGGATTTTATGAGGTCAAAGGTGAAACAACACCAAAAAAAGTATATTTTGGGCTTCTGTGTGGTCGTGTTTACAGCAATTAAGATGAAAGTTGGCACACATATAAATTTTTAAGCGTCCAACACACTGACATACAAAAAAGTTGTTCAGTCTTTTGAGGGGAGTCAGAGCTCACAAAAAATCACAATTTTGTGGTTATTGGTCCATTACTCGACTGTATTTCGACCAATTTACAAACATACTTTTCTACAGGTCCCAAACACTGACAAACAAAAATGGTGGACTTGTCCATTTTTAGTAATTATATGGGGTCAAGATGACATAAAAACATAATTTTATGGTTTTATGACAATTACTCCGCCGCATTTTGATCAATTAACATGGGATTTGGCACAAAGATATTTATTTACAGGTCCCAAACAGAGATACAGACAATTTTGGGATTTTTGTCCGTTTCTCAATTTTTCAGTTTGGAGTTTTCGTGAACTATTCACATGTATGTAAAACAACTTACAATACATCTTCTTTCAGGTCCCAAGCAGTGATATTGACAATTTTTGATTTTTCTGGTGTCAAAATTTGCCATGTTGGGATTGCGTGGCGGAAACATATTGCATTCGCTCGCGAATGTTGGCCTCTTTAATTGTCAATGATTTTGTGGAAAGTGTATCAGGACTTGGTTATAATGGTATTAGGAGAGAAGTGCGCTGATATTTATTACTTTTTACGATTATATCTCTAAGAAGAGATGTAAAATATAAACTATGAATGTGGTGATAGAAAATTATTTACACTAAGGTTAAAACGTAATCATTTCTTTCCTAACTAATCTTCGAAGCTTGACTGCTCGTCGTCGTGATGCGTTCAAATGTAGCAAATAAAATCACTTAAAATAATATAGAAACGAGTTTTATTAGCTATATCATCCTACAATGCAGAACAGAAACGAAAAAAAACAAACTAGTAACTATCATTTTGTAGGTCAGTTTATCCATATTTGTCTATAATACCATTAATACGTCATTTGATCTACATTGCCTTTTTCACTTTGTAAATTTTATTAAAATATCGAAGTTTTATGGTTATGTTTACAAATATGTAAATATGTTGTTTATCGATGACATAATACGATAATTGGTTAATTACATTAGCTTTGCTCTAACAATATAAATAATATTCGAAATAACGTAATTCTTTGTAAATAAATTTAAAAAGGGAAAAAATCATTTTCTTTTCGCTTTATGGATGGATGTATGAATGAATAAATAGCTTTAAAACCAGTTTACAATATTTGTGACCCTTTCTGTCAAGTTGCCAAAAAAGGCTCCATAATCCTTCTCTGATTGGAACTCATTAGATGGCGTCTTTCTGAAAAAGCTTGTTTTGATCTATTCATACAAAACAAAGCAAAAAGAAACAGCAGTAACAACAAAAACATATATTTACTATGATAAAAACCAAGTTCTTCTTTCACACTGTGCTTTTTGAGTACGATACACCGTTTATGAATAAAAAAATGCTTTTTTAATGCCGTAGGTAAATTTTAGTTTAAACATGTTATAGAATTGTTTTCTTTTATATTTAGAAATGTGAGTTATTTGAGAACTTAAAATTTGAAATTAGTGAATAATAAAGTACAATAAATAACTTGAATTACAAAGTATAAAACCTAAGCTGTGGTATATCTCTGCATGACTGGTCCATGAACATTCCTCAGGACTTCTTAATTATACAGTATAAATAAGCCTAGAAAATTATTCCCAGGGTCGAACCTGACAAGATGGAGAAAGGTGGTTAGTTCTTGTGACACCTACCCTTTCAACACACGTTGAAGAAACTTTCTCAGTCCGATCACAGACATTAATGGACTAGAGATGCATTACGTATAATCGAGTCAGAGTGTATGGAGCCACGTGGTTGTAACTCTTGATAAGCAAGCACTCTGTGTCAATGAACCCTTTGAACCTGGGCATGTGGATTAGCTAATGTAGAGTCTGAAGCCGAGAACGTTCTATTGGGTTTACTTTCTACAACAACAAAAACAAACAAACAAATAACTATTTTATGACCAGTCTACCCATTTTCTGTAAAGCTGACTAACACTTGACTAGACGAAGGCTTATCTGACTTATGAATCAATTACTGAGCTCCGGCCATCATGATCATAGTCCATCGTTTCTCGCGATTGGTTTTAAAGTCTTCTAAAGAGAGTAAAATCAGGTCCTCACACCACTGTCTAAGGAGGTAGGATTTGAAGTCTAAGTTTCAAACTAACATACCACATTCTTTATATATATTGACAGGGCTTAGCCAGGGGCTTGTAAACGTTGTTCCACATTCATCTTAACTTTAAGGCTTAACACGGACATTTTAATCCCATAGGGAGGTGTGGTATGACACACAGAGACTCGAAAACCACATTCTACATTAATAAGGAATTACAACTTAACACAGTTATCTGTAAACAACTTTCGATAATCGGCTTAACTCACAGCCTTGTATACCATAGTTCATATTCACTGATGGCAATGCACTTCAACCTATACATCTGTATACAACTAAGTTCTAAGTGGAAACTACGTCTTATCCCACAAACTTGTAAATACTCAAACCAATCTGGCTTCACACATCCACATTCAATAGGTGTTAAACACGGCTATCCATTAAAAATCATAAATCTTATAATAAAACTGTGTAATTTTCGTCTTTTTCTTTCCTTCAGTTTTCTGTACATCTTTCGTTAAAACTGTAATTTCCTTCTTTTCTTCTTTCCTATATGTCTTTGATCAAACTGTGTAATTTCTGCTTCTTTTTTTTCTAGGTCTTCTATCGTTTATAATAGAATCTAACAATCAGATGTGGTCTATGTGTCTTATTTCAAACAGTTTAGTTCGTCCAACACCACAGGGCAAATATCTTTGTTCCAAAATCATACACAGTTTGCATGAGGTCACAAAATCGACAACTTTGCGAGGAAAAGTAGATCTCCAACTTGACACTTTCTACAGGACAGTAAAGGCTTTCCAGGAGATGCCAAAGTGGCACTCTCAAAAGTGGCCAAGCTGACACTCATGTTGGAGGTTAGGTCAAAAGTTTGAAGAACATAATTGCCAAACTAATGTTGATGAAAAGGACGATCATGACGAGTTGTTGACGCGACAACCAATCCTACAGAGAGAGAGAAAAAATAGCTTTGTAATTATCGTGCATGTCAAGACAAATTTACTACTTTAATATATTGATAACTCTGCCACAAAATCTTATGATGAATTGAGATAGTTATATATTTTTCAGTTTCTCATTCTGCTAATTTGGTAAATACGACTTTCAGCTAGATGATGTTAATTTAGAGACATTTGTGTTTCATGTCATTGTATTTAGATTTTTATCTAATTAATGAATTTAATTTTCAGTAATTTATTTAAGATTATAAAATTGAAATTATGTCACTTTTGATTCAGAGAAATTTGTGTTTTATGTCAATATATTTAGATTTTTATTTTGTTAATTATTTTAATTTTCGGTAGTTTATTTTAAGATTACAAAATTGAAACTTATATACCTTTGCTATTGATGCTTACTATTAATTACTTTGAAGATTTGGTAAACTGAGAAGCAGTCGAGTGATACAGAAAAAGCACCATTCATTTTTAAACCTGAATAAAATAGAAAACTTTCAAGTCGTGTCTTTCTTATTCATTTATCATCGCTTTGGCTGTCTTTTAAACTTTTTGGTGTATATATGTCTGAAGCAGTCAAGAATGTTCTACAAATGTATTATATACTGATGATTAAGATCTAGAGTTGATTGTCTGAATCAACTAAAAAACTTATCTTACTAATATAGCCTGGCATGGCTTGGGGGGTTAGGGCGCTCGGTTCGTAATCTGAGGTCGCAGGTTCGAATCCCCGTCACCGAACACGCTCGCACTTTCAGCCGTGAGGGCATTATAACGTGACGGCCAATCCAACTACTCGTTGCCTAGTTGCAGTCTCTCTAGTCTATCGCTGCTAAATTAGGAACGGCTAGTGCAGATAGCCCTCTAGTAGGTTTGCTCGAAATCCCCCCCCCCCAAAAAATTAATATAGTAAAAGAGGCGAGTAGCGATAAGAGACTGAATCTAACTACACCCATTATTTCAAGGTACGCTCATTCCCTGTCAGAGTATAAGCGAGGTTTGGTTTGGTTATTGTTGAGTTACACAATGGGTTATCCGTGCTTTGCCCACCACGGGTATGAAAACCCCATTGTTAATATCGTAAGCCTGCTGACTCACCGCTGAGCCACTGGGAGACATATATAAACGAGATGTAACAATGTAGGAGTTAAATGAGTTCGTATTAAAAGGTTTCTAGAGTTCATTTTGCAGCTAATAATAATTGAGAATAAATGTTAAGTTATCAAGTGATAAACGCCAGCTTTTTGGATCGTGTTTATATCTTGGAAGCCGTCCAAGCAAAGAGCATAGGAACCGTTAGATGGCACCAGAGTGACTAAATTATCGCCGTTATCGTAACTTAGAGTATACGCAATCGTTGAATAACCTAACTAGTACACTAAGAATTCTCTAGTGGTTGCAGATACTAGGACGAATTGGATGATGTGCCATATTTACTCGTACATAAACGCTGTGGAAATAAAATTGTTTGTAGAAATAAAAATCTAGTCTTCCCAGCATTTTCAATAGTGAATCAAAGCTGCACCTCTTAACCGATGGCGGTGCTATAACGAGAAAGAAGACTCATTGTGCGTGCTGGCACAAGGCTTAACGGATGGACTAATTTGGCCAAGATATGCACGTGTTGGGGATCGTATTGCTGGCACAAGGACTATCTCGTGTTCAAGATATCAGGCTGATGAACATGTGTGTAGTAAACGCTCTCTGTAGCTTTGGGTAACGTTGTACCGTAGAACCGAGCCGAAAGAGCTTCTAAATCAATACTGCTACACACAATGACGTAGAGCACAAATACATCCAAGCGCTCTTCCATTGCACTAGCTATCATTACCAGCATCAGTGGAGCTTGAGGTTTCTACGTACTGCTTGGAAGATGTGTAATATTAGAAAGAACAATTTGAGATATGGAGTAAAATAACTCAAAGAGCAACATCAGATATAAAAGCAAGAATCTATCAAAAATGCTTAAGAAAAAAGTATTCTTTCGAACAAAAGCGAAAATGTTATAGCATGATTAAGACACTCGATCGTAATGATATAACTTTAAATATTAGCTCTGAAAGATAAGAAATGAAGCTGTAAAAAATGCAATTTGAAATATTAGCTGAAAGATCCATCATGAAAGTATAAGCTTTAAACACAAAAGAGCGTGTAAAAGACCACATCAGATGTAATAGTATAAGTGATTTTACAGGTGGCTATACTCGATGAATAGCTATATTGGTCTCATTGCGTGGGTGAACATATTTAAGATAACAAGAGAATATTTTGATTGTGTTGCTGGTTGTGCTGAAGAGATGATTGATTTATTTCACATATATAATTAATTACAACAAGAAAATGTCTACATTTTGATTGTTTAACTCATTACAATGATGACGTATAACTAAGCTATTTTAATTGTGCAGCTAATTATAGTGAAGAAATAATCAGTAATTTCTCCAGTATAATCAATTATCTTTACAACCGGAAAATATTTTAAACTTGTCTTCTTTAAAATCTGTAGCACAAATACAAAGATCTCGTTCTGTCTCCACTTATAATCCCCTACACAATCAGAACAGTTTAGTTATTTCATCTAGACAATCAGAACAAACTAGTTTATCTTCAGCGTAAGTAGACACATAAACAGAACAATAACGTTATTATTCCACATCATCTGGACAATCAGAACAACTTATAATTATCACGTACACAATCGAGACAATCTACCTATTTTCTCACATCATCTAGACAATCGGGATAATGTAGATTTATCTAGCCTAATCACACAATCAGAACAATATTACTATTTTTCCAGTGTCGTAAATCCAGTATCATTTAGATCATCAGAAAGATTACAGTATTAATCCAGTGTAATCAGAATATTTTAGTTATTTTTACAGTATCATATAGATAGATGTAATAATATAATGTGATTGTCTCTTTATTGGCTTTCCCACATAAAACGGTTAATCTTATTCCATAATATCTGAGCTTTTTTCTACATAATAAGTACTTGTGCTTGAAAAAATTATATAATTTAGTTAAGTAATTGTATAATATAATAGGTTGTCAACTTTGAATTATTTTGTGTGTAAAATGCTGTTTAAAAAGAAAACATTAGAAAATACTTTTTTCGTCTTAGAGCTCCTGTTATTTAGTGTGCCTAAAATTATATAGATGTATTCAATAGTTATCTATTCAATAAAACTATAATTAGTGTGTCTGTTTTATTTTAATAATGGCATAGTCTCTTGCATACAAAGAAAGTAACTGTTAAAAAATAAAAAAAGACAGAAATAAAATTGGATTTTTTAATAATATTATTAATACTAAAGTTCCATTTGATATATTCAATTAGTTTTGACTTGTTTTATTTATATTTGTTATTTATCTTTACTTACTGAAGCAGTTATGAAGCCATTTATATCGCATAAAACACTGATGAACAGTAAAAGCGTTGACCAGTAGAAACACAATTTGCACTCATAGCCTAAGCCTACACTAATATAGACGATATTTTTCCAATTATACATTTGATCAAGATCAATTTATCTTTATTAATTATTATTTGTTTTCAATAATTGAGGAGTTCTTTCACTTATACGTATGTGTTGTTTGAGTAATAAATAAAAAAAAAGCTTTCCAGTCATCTGAATAATTTGCCGTCGCAGAACCCAGTTCACCATATTCACTAACCCTTAATATCCTTAATTTATGTCTTTTCATATAAGAATATTCCTGTAGTTTTAAAACAGACATAATGTAACACAAAATATTATCAAAACAAACTATAGAAAAATCCCAGGCTTATGGCTTTTATCTAAGTACGTATTCAAACTTGACGTAGATAGACAATAATCTTTTTTGTCCAAAAATCTTTTATTGTTAGTTCTATATTGTTTGAAGGTTAAGATTTATTAGTCTGCTGTCCAACCTTGGCTAACCAAATAAGTGGTAAATTATATACTTGGGGAGAATCATAGTTCTCTACAACTTGAAAAGCTAGGAAATGACCTAAGCAGTCTCAGAATCGTAGAGAGAGTACAGGATAATAAATAAAAAAGGCGATATTTGATGAGTTGGGTCCCCCCCTCTCCGGTGGGTCAGTGATAAGTTTACGGTTTTAGAACGGAAAAATCAGGGGTTATATTCCCAGCAGTGTACACAGCAGATAGCCCAATGTGGCTTGGCACTGTAAAGCAAACACACAAACACAAATTGATGAGTTGGAAACTTAAACTTTTAACAAGATTTCGTAGAGTTCATTAAACAGTTGTAGATAATTACAAACCAAAACCGGCGCCAGGTTTTCTGCGGGTCTCATCCGGAGACTTATAATAGGGTCCCTTAAATCTTAGATCAGTTTTATAAGAAATATAAAATGGACACTCAATTGAAAAAACGTACATGACTTACTAAAAAATAACAGTTCTATAATACATTACAAATACGAGTACTGAGAGATGTGATTGAGGACTCTTTGTACCCCTCTCCTACCTCAGCGCCGGTACTGACATAAACAGAGACAAATGAAATTATATCGCAGCCAACTCCATTTTTTTATATATAAAAAGTGATGATAAAGAATTGGCTCTAATAATTCGGATATTCTTTCATCAAAGTGAAACAATTTCATCATATATTGAAAACAAAAAAACAAAAGAAAGACAACTGAGTTTTGGATAAAAACCCTATAACCCGAGTGCTTCGTAAGGTAGACCTTTTTTTTCTTCAGGGGCAAACTGAATAAGAAAGGTCCACCTTTCGAGAGCGCTCGGGTTATAGGGTTTTTATTCATTTCTATCAAGACTGCTTGAACCACGTGTTTTTCTAACATCATGAACTGAGCTTTGGAAATGTTTAGCATTCTGTTCTCTGTTATTATTACATATACATTCTGCATTATAGAATATACATTTGCTCCCTTTTGGCACTAGAGTGTGTGTGTGTATATATGAATAGCTATACACAATCACAGAGATTATGAAAACTAAATACAAAACCGAAAGCTAAAGTGTAGGTTTCACTGAAGGCATATTTTGCATTAGGAACGCCATCTGGATTTCATATGCTGTTTGATATAACTTTGAGACAGTGTTTTAAAGGTAAAATGCTTACCCTAAAATCAGGATTAAACAAGTATAAGAGAGGATTTGCTCGGAGCCTCTCAGCTTCTTCATGGCTTCTACGGATTTCCTCGCGTCGTTGAGAGCTCAGCTCGGCCACCTCCTCCCTGGACATAACATAGGTCTTTTCAACGAGAGACTCGACATTAGGCAGGCTTTTCTTCCGTTTGAGAGGTCCAGTATGATTCGGTTGTAGCTGGCCTTCCTCTCCATCACCTTCCGCAAGAAATGCTTCTGCTTGGAAGTTTTCAGCATACAGGTTTGGTAGAGTCGAGCGGCGGGGCACACGACCTGGAGACTGTTCCTCACCGTCCATTGTCTCAGACACTCCTGAGTCAGGGGTACAGTCCTGGCGCTGGCGAAGAGGGGCGAGGATTATGGTGGGAGGATTGGTTGTTTTACGGGAATGCTTAGCTCGAGATCGAGAATTGCTGGGATTGGACCGATATTGATCAAAATGTTCGGCGAGGGCGTTTTGGAAGGTATAACTTCTTTCACTATCCGGTGGGTTGGGTTCTCTAGCCCGGCGGAATGACCCCTGAGGAGAGCAATTTAGTGGTTCACCTCTCGAGGGGTCAAGGAAACTAGAAGGTTTCCGTCCCCCTTGGTAAAGCTCTGGTGCTGGGGTTGGAGCTCGAGATCCTTGAGGTGTTCTGGCACTAAAGTCATCGATGTTAAGAGTCAACCCCTCGACAGCGGGACTTTCTACATCTTTTTGGATCCCAGGATTATCCGAGATGTTATCACGTGAGGCACTTACTGACGGAGAGTAAAGAGATCTGGACCTCTGGGGTGTATCCTGATGAGGGTTTCCAGATACTCGGAGCTTGCTGACCTCAGGAAGATTTGTCCTTAACAGGTGAAATCCTGAAAACAAATAGGAATTATTTAAATGATATTCCAACCAAACTAATTATACCTTATATTTTATCTTAAAATAAATTCTGAAAATTTTGAATGTGTGTCCATTCAGCTTAAACTCCTCTTGGAGATTTTATAAAAGGAATTTTGCCTGGTTTTATAAATTAATATTAGATAACGGTAATATTATACATAAGCAAGGAAAAACACTCATACGTCCAAAATATACGCATATTGTACCACATCATCATGCAAACTGCTTCTTTATATAATCTTTTATGATATCAAATGGTAATGTTGAATTGTCTCATTATTAAATTATTCACATTTTAGATTACTTACTGAGCATATATTGTTTAAAATATTTTAAGACTGGTCTTATTTGCTATGATAAAACAATGGTGCATGGAACACTGTTGGAATATGTGACACTCCAGTCCATATTTCGTTTTGTTATGTGTTTTGGGTGTGGAAACAACAATGTCGACAGCACTAATAGTAGATTTGACCGAACATTTAATTTCTTTGTCCGTGTTAAATCTGATGAGCAAAAAACTGAACCCTGAAACATTTCATTAGAGCACGTCGAAAGACTTGATGTATATAAGAAAAAACAAACAAACAACAACAAATAAAGACAAAAAACAAACAGGAAGCACGTGTTGCCACACAACTAAAATAAAAGGCAGACATACGATGTTACGGAGACATTTGTTATTGTGCTAAACCAAGAAAATTGAGACACACTAATGCTTATGTATCTCTTAGAAATTATAATAAAGTTCTGGGACACTTGTAACCATGCTAAATCAAGAAAAAAGTATTTTTGCATCAATGATTTGTTTGTTTGTTTGTTTTGGATTTCGCGCAAAGCTACACGAGGGCTATCTGCGCTAGCCGTCCCTAATTTAACAGTATAAGACTAGAGGGAAGGCAGCTAGTCATCACCACCCACCGCCAACTCTTGGGCTACTATTTTACCAACGAATAGTGGGATTGACCGTCACATTATAACGCCCCCACGACTGAAAGGGCGAGCATGTTTGTTGTGATGTGGATTCGAACCCGCGACCCACAGACTGCGAGTCGAGCGCCCTAACCACATTGATGCCGGGCCTGCATCAATGAGAATTCATACGAAATTTTGGGAAATCTTGTCACCATTCTGCACCAAGAAAATGCAGACAAACTGAAACAATGGTCTAATCACACTGCACAAAACAACTGAAATATGGTTGTATTTATAATATGTATTCTAAGATAAGACAAAAATACTATTCTAAAATAATGCCAATTACATTCAATTCATTTTTGTGCAACTGGATTTTTTGAGCTATCACGTTATCTGAATTGCAAATGATTAGTAAATTAATCTTTACTCATAAATGAACATATGATAAAAGAGTTTTTTAAACGTTTACAGCTCATGAAGTTTCACCTCAGCATAAAGCGTGGTTACTACAAATAGCAAGAGCAGCCAGGTCTTGCATGTCTAAAACTCGAGTGTGAGCTGCTTCTCGAGAAGCTTCTACCCTTCGGTGGTGGCCCCATGGTAAGCTTTCGGCTTTAAACACTAAAATTCGGGGTTCGATTCTTGTAATGGATATATTACAAATACCCATTTGGCAAATTTGCGCTAAACAGAATAAAACTTTAGCATCTGGAGTCACTTGACAGGTTGCAAAACGTCTCCCAAAAGTATTCTATACACGTTCGATGGGATTGTAATCTAGGGAGCGTGTAGGTCACCTCATTTGGTCGAGTCACCTTCTTTCAGGAATGTGTCGAAGGGAATGAAGCACTCATTAAGCTAAAGTCAGGTGGAACTTCACTAGTGTTGGGTAGCAGTATAGTCGCGGGATACTGTCCCTTTGATATGTGGCAGGGTATAAACATCGGTACGTTTATTAATGCTTATTCATGACCATATTCCATCAGGGTGACATGTGTAACATGAGCTATATCTGATTCCATATTCCCTCCAAATAAGTGTATGTCTGTTATCTGGCTACAGCGTAAAGCGCGACTCTAATAAAAAGAAAGAATATCAATTCACATGTGTTTGGTTTGTTGGACAATGTTCTCCACTTCACTGCAAGCGAACTGTTTTGTATCTAACAATTTGTATATAATCACAGCGTCCAGTTGCGACTGTAAACATCTGATTCCATCTTAGAACAGGTACTCTAAAATACGTAATCCAGAATATCGACAATCAGTGGTCTTCTGGTTGTATTGTTCATATTCTATTAACGACACTTTGAGATACTCATATCCAATTCGCAAAAGCCTGTTATGATTGGCTGGCTTCCACTGGTCCAATGGCTCTCCACATAAGTGAAATATCCAAGTATTTTTCTTTGAAGTCTAGGCATATCTATGAACATATCTTGAGATCACTGTAAGTAGTATAAGCTGTATGTTCAATTATTTGCTTTTAATGTCATATGGCTATTTGTCACATGCTTGATTTGCATAACAATGGTGCTGAGAGGGTAGCCGATATTATTTTAGAACAGTTAATTTTACACTGTCATAGCTATAACATTACAAATTCCGACTTCCTTTTAATCTCTTTGGGCAGTTTAATATTTGGATATCAGAGGAAAATTTAATATTAGTTTAATTTCATAATGGTCTTGAAAATGTTTGTCATTACTTTAGTAAATAATTAAAGGAGCTATCTGTTTTGATAATAAAGTCCTTCAAACTGGTGAGAAATAATGTTTATGGTCATGAATAAAGGCGAACACATAGTCTTAGACATCCTATATATCGTACAGGTGAAGATAATGTGACCACTTGTCAAGCTCTTCTTGCGTATTTGGTATGTTCTGGTGGTTATGGTACTTGACTCGCAATCTGCTTGCCACAGGTTTGAATCCCGTCACCGAACATGTTCACCATTTCAGCCGTGGGGACATTATAATGTGATAATGCTTGGAGACGGCTTGAATGGGTAATGAAGAAAAACTTTAATATAAGTTTAACATAACAACAAATGTACAACGTTTCGACAAGGTTCTGTCATCATCAGGTAGAGACCTAATGGTATTTCTTTGGCTTGCTGACCTAAGCTATGCTGATGAGCTTTGAATAGGTGAAACCGCAGTCCACAGCAGAAGATACGGCCAATCAAGGAATGCATTAACCCTCTACGTCACACATTCTCTTTTCAATTTCACCTCTGGTGAAAAAGAAGATAAATCTTTAACATATATATATATATATACACAATCATAAAACTTGCATTGTATTCTAAAGTAAAATATACTGACGTCAGAACGACCTAAGAATTCCAAACATTTAAAGATTAATTTTAAATCAAGCAGTTCTGATGTTGGGGCAAATTGATATTCGAACTTTATTAAAAAACTTGAAAACGCGTGAAGCTAATAACAGAGTTACTTATAAGAAGACAACAAGTTTAAATAAGATTTTCAAAATAGACATTTGAAATGTGAGAGATTTTGAAATTCAAAATATTTATATCTTACTATAAAACAAGTGAATTTGAGGTCAGAGAGACTTGAAACTCAATTTATTTAAATATAACGTAAATGCTAATTATTTTCCGTCAGCATGACCTTAGAATACAATAGATCCAAAGTTGACTTTAATATAACAAATAGATCTTCACGTCAGGGAGACTTTGGAATCGAATATATGTATAAGAAGTTACTTGAAAATTAGTGAATTTGACGACTTTGGAGTCAAAACAATTCGCGACCTGATTTTAAAAGAAGTAACTCTGAGCCCAATAACACTTAAAACAAAACATGTGAAGTGCTGATTGGAGTTTTGTCCCATATTTGTTAGGCCTTGAAAAATTTCACGGATTTCCAGCTTAATACAGTATACAAACATAGTATTTATGATAACCTTTTAAATTTCACGAGTCAAGCTTATTTTATAAATTCTGATATTGAACTAAAGAGTTGTTCACCGGCAGATCAACGACAAGTTTATGGACTTAAACTCTAAATTCCGGGGTTCGATTCCTCGCGGTAGACAGAACACATATAGCCTATTGTATAGCTAAAAGTTAAAACAAAAAACTAAATAACTTGGACAATGGAATACAACAGAAGAAATATACATTGATTTATTTTATTCATATCTTTTTTTATACAATACAAGTTGTAAGTCTAATAAGAAAAAAAAAGCTATAAAAACGTGGCAAGAGTGAAAACATTGTTGGTAAAATATCAACAATGACTTTCTCTCCCTCTCTCTCCCTTTCTGTTAAATCATCAAATTGTGTTTGTAATTACAATAAAAACAATTAATTATTTCTTTAAAAGTTTCACTACATAATTGCATCTACTACTTGGGCACCATTAAATGTGAACTTAGCGAGCTTGATCTATTGATATATGTCTTCATAATGATCCATTTATTTTCTACACCTGTTTTAAATCACCAAAATCTCTTGTTGCTCCACAGTTACTTGAAGTAACTGATTAGCAAAGCGATATCAGCCAAAGACTTTACAAGTTTCAATAGGTTGAATGTGACCAAAATAATAAAAATCTAGAATTAAGCAGTGACAAACGAGCAAAGCAAAAATTACTGCTTTACATAATGGAAAGTACTTTCAAATAATTGTTTAAAAACGTGATGTTTCGAAGGGTGCAGTTCAAGTGTTTTGAAAGTTTAAAGACTACAAAATGAAGAAGAGTTACCTAAGAAAAACATCGAGACAGCAGGATAGTGTCGTTCAACAAATTTTAACATCAAGTCGATTCAAATATCGCCGTAAGTAAGAGAGACAATACAGGATAAGTACAGAGTTTGAAACAGTAATAGACTCTACCTGGAAAGTTGCAGCCATAAAGCTTAATAATGTTTTACGTGTGAACATAGTCACGCATTTTAGTCAGAAACAGTTGTAAGAACGAATAGAATAATGTGCTATGAACTGACAGAATAAAAGCTTGTTTTTTGTTTTTCTTTGGAGATTTTAGAAGAGCTTTGTTCGGACACGTGATCATAAGAAATTAAAGCAAAAATACGAGAAAAACCCCGAAGAATATCTATAACGATGTGGGTATACTTTCCTGCTTCAAGATGGGGAGTTATAGTCAAAACTGATGGTGCTATTAAAAAGGAGTAGCATTGCAACATCCGAATTAGTTGTACAATTCTTAATAAATGACATTTAATTGGCTTTAACTTAGAATTTCAACAAGATAATGATCCCAAAGATAATGCTCTACTGAATAATAAGTTTTGAAGGATGGAAACCTAGGGATGTAAAAGTCATAAAATGACCGCCCAAAATACAGATCCAAATGAATATTTGGCACCAATTGGAAAATAGCGTTGCAAAAGGAAAGTCTACTAATATACTATAATTTTGGAAAATTGCAAAAAATAGAAGGACATATTGATTAATAATCAGAAATGTACAGTTCATGTCTGGTTGTTTTGTAGTGTCAAGGTCAGAGGAAGACATACTAAGCACTGATTGTTTAAATTGTTATCCTCCAGAATGAACTTATGCGTAATATTGGAATACTAGCACAAATATAACACGAAGGCAAAACAATAATTGATTTTCCAAATTCATTTGCAAGCTTGAGTGTTGATAATTTGGATTTAATCTTATGACTGATACTGTACGTAATGGACTGACTAACATAATTATCCAAAAACGAAATATGAAATACTAAAAAATATAATTTCACATAATTTTAGCAGAAGGTTCAGAATTGTACAGCTTTTCAAAAACGCCTTAAAAGAGGAATGACTGAAGAACCATTACATCTGGACAGTACTCACCAACTGAGATGATTTCGTGGATTTTGAATAGAACGTTACAACTATTTCTAGTTCACGACAGTTGTCGAATATGTCGAAGTCTCAGATATTTTGAAGAGATTTGGAAAGTTCTTTTATGCTACCGATTAATTCTCATTGTGAACAGAGGTCAACTTCCTTCGCGACATCATAGCGTATTATATTGTTAAACAAATGGTAAAGTCTGTGTTGTATGATGATTTTCTTCGGGTTTCTCTATGACTTACCACCATAACGAAGTTATTAGTATGTCTGGATATTGTCTTTTCTGTTTCTTTAGAAGTACTGCCTGAAAGAAGAACTACTTACCTGGTGCGATAAGAACAAAAGTTTTTGATTTATTGATGATATTTTGGGAGTTTGGCCAGATGGACTTTACAAGCTGCATAAATTTCATGGTGTTTTTAGAGAACTTAACTTCATCAATAAAGTTTATTTCTTGACACAGCTGCAAGCATCAGCTTTTTGTTTCTATATAGACCTTGTCTCGTCCAGGGATTCAAATCCACACCAACTATACAACACTATCTTGCACACACATATAAGTAAATCACTCCGAGTTTTCCGTTAATTCTACAAATCCACACCAACTGTATACCACTAGCTGGTACACACAAACACATAAACCAACCAGTGTTTTCCATTAGTTCTTCAAATCCACATCAACTATACAACACTAACTGGCACACACAAATAAGTAAATCAACCCATGGTTTTCCGTTAGCTCTTCGAGTCCATACTAACTATACGACACTAAATGGCACACATAAACAAGTAAATCAACCCGTGTTTTACGTTAGTTCATCAAACCCACACTCATTGGCACACACAAACATATAAATCTTCCCGTGTTTCCATTAGTTCTTGAGAAAAATGGTGCAGATATATTACAGAACAGCGTTTTCTTAACGAAAAGATAACTCTTCTCCCGAAGACAAAGATTTCAGACACATGACAAACAGAAAACGAACATTGGATCAAACGTTAATGACACAACAGATTTGTTGTTTCATATATTCCATTTATTGGTAATATCGTAACAAATCTACTTGAAATAACAATCACGATATTAAACTTCTAACATCAAAGATTTCCAAATTGCGAAAACTAAGAATTCACTGAAAAATCCTTTCATGGATTTCATAACATATTGATGCTATAAATCATTGTAGATTTATAACAGTGAATAGAAGAACAGTATTTGTTCAAACTGAGATACGAGCTGATGTATATAAAGAACACAATAAAGATTCTTTGAAATGCAAGCTCAGAAAGTTTGAGTGCGGAAAAACTAAACCTATCAATCAATCGTGTTTTTTTTATGTTTTTTTTATTTTTTACTTATTTATAATATTTTGATAACCTTGCGGCTTTGATCTACTGTTAAATAATATTTTTGTTCTAGTTGCTTTTGGTAATATAACAGTTACGATTTTGTATTATTTTTATTTCAATATAACTACCTCACTTACTTATCATGCTTCTACGAATTAAAAGCTTATTGAAATTTGCTAATTATGTCACCATTTTGTTTCAACTGTATCATAAACAAATGGTTTTAAGCTAGGGTAGCTTTAGAAATTATTCTAAAACAAATGAAGCCAACTTCATTCAGAATTCAGAATCCAATACATTTAAAAATTACTTAAATCAGCTGGTTTAGCGTTAGAAGAACCGTGTACTCTAAATTAGTTAATCATAACTTCATAAACAAATGGTTCAGGAGTAAAGATTTATACCGCCAAAAATTGGAATTCGACATCCGTGGTGGGCTCAACGCACATAGCTCAGTATATACTTTTGTGCTTAAAATCAAACATACAAGTGAAGTTTATTTCATAAAAAGACTAAAAGTAATGTCAGAGCAATATTTTAAATCTGTTACATTTAAAAATTGGCTTTAAAACAAGTATTTTCGTGCCGAGAGAAGTTTTTCATCCGACATTTTTTTCACTTAAAAAATATTGTCTTAGTTAGCTTGCAAAAAATTTCCTTTAAGACCTTAGAACTAAAAATAAGAAAGACCTCCTAATAAAACACATTCAAGTTCAGAATGATCTCATGTAAAATAAATAAATTAGTCTTTTAGAAGAAACTAACTTAATACAAGGGTAACATTTGGATCAAGTATATAGAAACTGCTTATTTAAATACAACTCAAACAGACAGCGGAGTCGACGAATGAGAAATTTGGAATTCAGTTTATCTAAACACACGTTTTGAACGAGTAATATGGACGAATGAAAGACTTGGAATCCAGCTTATCTAAACACACCTTTCAGATAAGTACACTCGACGAAAGAGATTTTGGAATCCAACTTACCTAAACATACTATTTAAACAAGTACACTCCACGAATGAGAGACCTTGAAATCCAACTTGTCTAAACTGATATATTAATCCTGTACACTTGACGTAGAAGAGACCTTGGAATCCTGGTTGTTTAAATATAACCTCCTTAAAAGCTAGTGTAGCTGATGGATGAGAAACCTCGGAATCCAGTTTATCTAAACATACCTTTGAAACAAGTATACTAGACGAAGGAAGAACTTTGGAATCTAGGTGATTTAAGTATAACTTTAAAACGTGTACTCGACGAAAGAGTGGCCTAAATTTGGTGGGTAACTTTTAATTAAACATAACTTTAAAATATGAATATTCCAAGAGAGGGCGCTTAGAATCCAACATACACGTCTGAGTATAAAACAACTGAAACTAAGAACTTTTGAAATCACTATACCTCAACATGGCTTTGAAATATGGAGTTTTAAAATCAGAGAGACTTTGCAGTCCAACACATTATAAACCTAATCTTAATGTAAGTAAACTTAAGATCGGAATAAACACTGTAATATGTCCCATATTTTTTTCATGACTACACTATTTAATGTAATACTTCTACAACACTGTAATATGTCCCATATTTTTTCTTGACTACACTATTTAATGTCATACTTCTACAACACTGTAAGACGTCTCACAGTCTTGCATGCCTACACTAACTGAACACTTCCCTTCTACAACACTGTAGGACGTCTCACAGTCCTGCATGCCTACACTAACTGAACACTTCCCTTCTACAACACTGTAGGACGTCTCACAGTCCTGCATGCCTACACTAACTGAACACTTCCCTTCTACAACACTGTAGGACGTCTCACAGTCCTGCATGCCTTCACTTATTTAAGGCTCCTCACATCAGTGTAAGATTCAATGTAAACGCTCTTGCTTACACTACGCGAAAGCTACACCTTTTAGCCTTTCCAAACACACGAACGGCTCCATCTCATATCAATACAAGCTTATCTAAGCCTTTTCATAACTACACTAATCGAATGCTTCCCTGTCACCTCACTGTTACCTCTCCCATACATTGTAATGCTTTAATCAACGTAAGGCCTCTCTTTTAGACCCTGTAATATTTTCAAACAATTGGTGATGTCGAGTGAACGCCGGTAAAAAGCACTATTTGTTCCATAAGCCTTTTATTCTCTTATCACATTCTTGAGCCATAAAAAGGTACGTTTTTAATTGATGCTCAAATTCATCAAATATTTCCCTCATACGCCTCTCTCTCATTTGTTTGTAAGCCATGCTACACGTTACTATGTTTTGTTGGTTTCAAATGTTCCTGCAAAGCTACCCGAGCTAGCCGTCCCTTATTGTGAACTGTGTGGAGTATAATTTTCTGTTTCTTTCTGATAACGGGATACGAATCTTGGACCCTCAGACCCACAGCCAGGCACGTTAAAAACTAGGCAAAACCCGACTCGCTACAGTAGCCATAAGCCTTCTTAGATTTATCATTGATTCTTTAAATTACACTATTATGAAGACCGCTTGTATACTTCAAAACAATTTATTATTTGCCCATTCAATTATATAGATCAGTCTCATTTCAAATCAGTTAAAAACGCAAATGAAGGAAACAAAGTTCATTGATTTTACATTCGAAAGTAATAAATCTGTGGATTACGAAGGACGACCTGTGACGTACGCGCTACAGACGTTTCGGTCGGTGTAACCTGTTCTTAAAATTCTAAAACGTACGTTGAATATTTTTCGTCCAATTCAATTATAGTTCTTACACTTGATCGCACAACAGCAGACTCTTTGTACAAAATAGCCCTGAAAGATACTACGTTGGCTAGCTTAATGGTAAATCTATAGTCTTCATACACGTACCGAACGTCGTGAACAAAGATATAAAAACAACAATATTCAAGCTAGTTTCACTAACAATACAGACCGATAATGGCTAATAACACGTTCTACTTTATGCTTTAAGGCTTCAGTTACGGGTATGATTTGGGTTGGTAAACAATGAATGTTAAATACTATAAAATATTTATGTTATCGTCTAGATCAAGAAGGAGAGCTTTGTCAAACACAAGGAGAACTCAGAACCAGCGAAAAAGTCAGAAAAAAAATAACTAGCCTTACCGGAGACGGGAGAAGACTTGAACGAACGATCCTCAGTGCAGTAAAGAGAGAACTAGAGCTGAACCGTACGACTACACCTCAGCTTGTTCGGAACTTATTTCTGGCTCTAGGGAGTTACGACAGCTAATTTTAGATGAAATTTTTCCTTTGGCTGCTCGTACTAAAGGAGACAGGGGGGTATGTATAGGCCAAGAACGGAATTTTACAGAAGTGAGATCTGTTGTTACTCAAAGAGATATGGTACCACACTCGGGTTCAAACACATTTAATGAGGGAGGATACATTAGCATCTAAATATATATAGTAAACAGCTACGCAAAAATCCTTGTTGGAAACTACAAAAGAAAACTAGAGAACAGAAACAAGCTTCTACTTCGAAAAGAGTTACGTATTTTCCTTACCTCCTCTTAAAGTTACTACAGATGTTTGTTATGAGGAACTAAGGAATTTGTTTTTGTGAAATTTATTTGTCTGGTTAAAATAGACTATAATAATCACCGAAAGTAAGAGGAGAAATTCAACATCACATACACGCGACTTGATCTGTAACTTGGGAATTTTAAATGTTTAAGTGAGAATATCGTCTGTTTGTTTGTTTGTTTTATCGAATTTCGCGAAAAGCTTCTCGAGGGCTATCTGTCCTAGCCGTTCCTAATTTAGAACTGATAGACTAGAGGAAAGGCAGCCGGTAAACAACAACCATCGCCAACTCTTGAACTACTCTTTTACTAAAAAATGTGATTAATCGTCACATTATAACGCTCGCACGGCTGAAATGACAAGCATATTCATCAACGAAGTTAATATAATTACAGTTAATTTTTGTATACAATGAATCCAGATAGTTAGTTTTTAACATGATAAACTTTATGTGAGATTTTTCTTTATTACACATTTTACACCTACTAAGGGTGTTTGCTATCGTCCCTAGTTTTGAACCACTGAACATAAGTAAAATGTTTACAACCACAGTAATCCGGCATGTGAACATGATGGTACAGCTACTAAGGGTGTTTGCTATCGTCCCTAGTTCTGAACTACTGAACATGAGTAAAATGCTTACAACCACAGTAATCCGGCATGTGAACATGATGGTACAGCTACTAAGGGTGTTTGCTATCGTCCCTAGTTTTGAACTACTGAACATAAGTAAAATGTTTACAACCACAGTAATCCGGCATGTGAACATGATGGTACAGCTACTAAGGGTGTTTGCTATCGTCCCTAGTTTTGAACTACTGAACAGAGGAAAAGCAGACAGTTACCAACATTCTACTATCCACCATCCATGCTAAGGAACTGACGTTCACATTTATAACGTAAGTTAGAGAGGAGGTATTTTGTGGTGTCGCATGAATTCGAATACGGCTCACCATCTCCGAAATCCAGAGCTCTACCAAAGGGCCAACCTGCTCTTACTTATTACTATAGTCCCCCAGCACGTGAATATAAGTAAAATACTACCATAACCCCCCAGCACGCTAACATAGGTTCACTACAACTATGGTCTCCCAAACCACGATTATTCGTAAGGTATTCCAACCAATGTTCTCGAGCACTTTATTAAAAATACAATATTTACAACCAGAGTGTTCCCCTGTGGGTAAACGGTAAGTTTACGGACTTACAACACTAAAATCCGGGGTTAGATTTCCTTCCGTAGACACAGCAGATAGCCCAATGTGGTTTTGCTATAAAACAAACAAACAACCACAGATCTTCATTATGGTTAACATAAGTTTAAAATATTTACAAACACAGCTATCCAGCAGGTCAACATTAGTTTAAAGTATATATAACATATGTTCTTCAAGACATAAACTTAAGATTAAAGTACAGAGTTGTTATATAGAAAACGTAATAATTAGAATAATTATGCTCTAAGAACCGTTTGTCCTAGAAAAACAAAGTTTCACCAGAGAAACGTTGAGAGTTATATTAGTTTTAAGGAAAGTTTGGACATGCTGTATAACGAAATCGCATTTCAAGGAGGTATGTGTTTGAAAACATCCCCTTCCAATAACACGGGACAACCCCTCGTATCTATCATCATTTACAAGATTTGACAGAATTATAAACCGTCCGTTCAGGCAGAAATGTCCAGCGAGACATTGCACCAACAGATTCTCGGCTCTGGAGTTCCGTCAGATGGAATGCCCTGAGGAAGTTTGGAAGACACGAAAACAGTCATTAATATAGAATTATGGGGATTAATGAACATGTCTGGGACAAATGACGTCTGCAGTAAGTTCAGTTGGGAAAGGCATAATATGCTGATTGAGATGCCTGGAAAAGTAATCGAACAGATTCTGTGACATTTCTCTGTACACCATGTATCATGTACAAAGTTTTCTTCATAAAACTGATGGTTGCCAGTAGGTTTCTGACGAAATTGTGTTTCCCTAGAAAAAGTGGTTTATAACGTATAATCAATTTAAATGCTATGTCGTCCTCCAGCATATAAACATTCGTGGAGTACTTACAACCATAATTCTCCAACATATTAGCATAAGTAAAATATTTACAGCCACAGATCTATCACACAACAGCTTAAGTAAAATATTTACAACCATAGATTACCAAAACCTTAGCATAAGTAAAATACTTAAATCCATAGGTCTCCAACACATTAGCATGAATAAAATAGTTAAAACCATTGATCTCCAACCCACCAGCTTAAGTAAAATACGACCATAGATCACCAAAACCTTAGCATAAGTAAAATATTTACAGCCACAGATCTATCACACAACAGCTTAAGTAAAATACAGCCATAGATCTCCAATATATTAGCATAAATAGAATAGTTACAACCATTGATGAGAGTAGTAAGTGTGAACGTTGATGCCAGTAGTAACTGTGAACATTGATAACAGCAGTGACTGTGACCATTGATAACAGTAGTAACTACGAATATTGATGACAGTAGTAACTATAAACATTGATGGCAGTAGTAGCCAAGAACGTTGATGGCAGTAGTAACTATGAGCATTGATGGCAGTAGTAACTATAAACATTGATGGTAGTAGTAACTATAAACATTGATGGCAGTAGTAGCCAAACGTTGACGGTAGTAGTAACTATGAATGGTGATGGCAGTAGTAACTATGAACATTGATAACAGTAGTAACTATAAATGGTGATGACAGTAGTGAGTACGAACATTGATGACTGTAGTAACTATAAACATTGATGAAAGTAGTAACTATGAACATTGATGACAATAGTAACTATGAACATTGATGGCAGTAGTAACTATAAACATTGATGAAAGAAGTAGCTATGAACATTAATGGCAGTATTATAATTATGAACATTGATGACAGTAGTAACTATAAACATTAATGGCAGTATTATAATTATGAACATTGATGACAGTAGTAACTATAAACATTGATGAAAGTAGTAACTATGAACATTGATGGCAGTAGCAACTATACACATTGATGAAAGTAGTAACTACGAACATTAATGACAGTATTATAATTATGAACATTGATGACAGTAGTAACTATGAACACATAAGCATGAGTATCAGTACATCTCATTATAATTTGAAACTCAACGTGTAAGGCTCAGCCCCCATCCTGTTTTTTTCTCTTCTTTTGTAACACTTTTTAATGTTTCAACCACAGCGAAGGTAGACGGCGAAGTATAGTAAACACTGAAGACTAAGGAAAATTGATGAACTTTGAGTAACTTTCCTTAATTCATGTTCTTGCTAATGATGACATTCTTAAACTAACGATAAACAGTAAGAATATTTAAGATATTGTACCTGGCTGCTGAAATTCTGGAGCAAACTGCTTTCCGATTATCCTTGCAAAATTAGATTCTTCTATTGCGTTCTTGGCAGCAACGTCCGCTTGTTCTGCTTTGTCTCTTGCAGTGGCTGTCCTGTTAACAATGGAAAAATATCATATCTTGCATTAGATGATTGGTTTTGATATCCTGTTTGCAGTACAAAAATATAAGGCATTGCCCTAGATGCACTGTATTTTTAAATATACAAAAACATAACATCCTAAAACAGATTTTATTCCTGTTACCAATGTGAAAGTATGACGTCATACGGTAGATATTCTGTTCTGTTAACAACAAAAATATGAAATACTGCACTAAATGTTCTGTCCTGTTAACAATACTAAAATATAACGTATTGCACTAGATGTTCTGTCCTGTTAATAATACTATTTTATATTCTTAACAATATAAAAGTATGGCAATATGCTTTAGATCTTCTGTTCTGTTAATAATATAAAAACATGACGTATTGCATTAAATGTTCTGTTTTGTTTAAAATACTGAAATACAGGATCTTGCGCTAAATGTTCTGTACTGTTAACAATAATAAAATATAACGTATTGCACTAGATGTTCTGTCCTGTTAATAATACAAAAATATAACGTATTGCACTAGATGTTCTGTATTCTTAACAATATAAAAGTATGGCAATATGCTTTAGATCTCTGTTCTGTTAATAATATAAAAACATGACGTAATGCATTAAATGTTCTGTTTTGTTTAAAATACTGAAATGTAGGATCTTGCGCTAAATGTTCTGTACTGTTAACAATAATAAAATATAACGTATTGCACTAGATGTTCTGTATTCTTAACAATATAAAAGTATGGCAATATGCTTTAGATCTCTGTTCTGTTAATAATATAAAAACATGACGTAATGCATTAAATGTTCTGTTTTGTTTAAAAGACTGAAATGTAGGATCTTGCGCTAAATTTTATGTCCTATTGCATCATGCACTAGAATTGTTTTCAATTTACACCTGACGTCACACAAATGTATTTTGTCATCTACACCCTTCTTATACGATAAACATTTTGTATTAGTGAAGTTTGCTAGGATATTGCGTCCAACAACAATAATGCTTCTTGCATCATAGTTCATGTTTTACGCTCACACATCGTAAAACGCACAGGAGAGTTTTATTAATCCAAAAATATTATTATTTATATCATAGATCAGGCGTTTCATCCTCGTGAAAAATATCACATCTTACAACAAGAGAATATTACACTTTAGATCATACATCAAACGTTCCTTCTTCGTTAAAACTATCGCACCTTTCAAAACACAGTAGAGTTTTATCAACAGAAAAATATTAAACTTTAATTCATAAAGCAGGTGGTTCATCGTCGCGAAACATTTTACATCTTTCATCGCACAGCTTATAGTTGTATTAAAAAAACAACTAAACATCAGCATTACATCATCCGTTAGGTGATGTATCCTAACAATAAACAATCTTACCTGAGAGTAGTCCTAATGGTTGTAGTGTCGGCCTGCGGATTAATGTTTCCGGAGTTCGATTGATTAGTACAAACTCCTGGTCAGTAGTTTAAAGTTATGAAATCTTATCCTTGAACTATAGGAGCCTCTAAGATGTCGACTTGGCATGGCCTGGTGGTTAGGGCGCTCGATTCGCAATCTGCATCCCACCAAACAAGCTCGCCCTTTCAGCCGTGGGGACGTTATTATGTGACGGTCAACCCCACTATTCGTTGGTAAAAGAGTAGCCCAAGAGTTGGCAGTGGGTGGTGATGACTAGCTGCCTTCCCTATAGTCTTTCACTGCTAAATTAGGGACGGCTAACGCAGATAGCCCTTGTGTAGCTTTGTGCGAAATTCATAACAAACCAAACAAACTCTAATATGTCCCAAATGTACATAAGGTATTTTCAGGTTAAAAACTCCAATTCCAGAATCTTATAAGCAACTAACGGTGTAGAACGTCTAATTGTTTCTGAGAAAGCAACCTAAACAACTCTCATCCATGTTTTGTTTTTTTGCCAGAAGCAGTGTTCAATTCACAGTCGCAGATTCCAGATCTTGTAAATTAGACATATAACTGTATTTCTGTCTTAAATATTACAAAGGTCAGACCCACTAAATACTGATGGTAATCTTGTTC
Organism: Limulus polyphemus; assembly: GCF_000517525.1. Classification (NCBI taxonomy): domain Eukaryota; kingdom Metazoa; phylum Arthropoda; class Merostomata; order Xiphosura; family Limulidae; genus Limulus; species Limulus polyphemus. The sequence continues at coordinate 85,488 of NW_013666614.1, read as the reverse complement.
CCTTTGTTTCGTGATTTGTTTATTTAATAAAACGTCATTCTTTCTGAAGTGAGTGTTTATTTACTTATTGGTAGAGGGTGTATTGTGCCTCAGGAAAAACAATCGTAATATTCCTGTATGATTTTCTCTGACACTCTTTGCTACTTCAGATAGTTTTGTATCACAGAGTTTTGTATGTTTATTATGACCCTAAGTTCTGACTTTTTCTTCCTCCAATGTATTGAAGCACACACCAAACCGTCTAAAGACGTAATGGAGAGCAAAAATATCATATATAATATTCGTACTGAATGAAGAAACCAAAAAGTAATTAACTATTAATTCCACGCTAGAAAAAAATAAAAAAATAAAAGTCTTCTACATCCATATTCAGTCAACCAATATTGGAGTCAGCAAAACTTAGATACCCCTGTTGAATCAGTTAATCGTCTGAATGTTTTCGAAACGTGGGATATAAGATAGTTAGTAATTAGTATCTAGTAATAAAGAAATAAATCATTAATAATTAGACTTAGGTGATCGTATAGGCTACTACTCACGACCAGGAGAAATATCACACAGAAATTGATCCAATTTATTCTCTTTCTCAGTAAAAGGCAAAAAATGTCAAAGCTAGATGATACTTTCAATATTGTGCCAAAAAAATAACAACAACAGAAATAGTACTTGTAAAATGATTCATCTCACGTTCTTCGTTGGTAATAAATACAAATATTAATCTTGAAATAATTTATCATTTGTACATTTCATATAGTAGCATAAAATACCACTCGTGGTACTACCTGAGCATGTTTGCCAAGTTTCGTCGTGCTAGCTCCCAAAGTGCGAAAAGAGTTAGCTGGACATAATACTTTAAATCTACAAGTTGAATTAATGTAGAAGATACAATAGATTGAAATGATGTGCCACGAATCATGGCACATCATTGTTCTGTTCCAGTGACAAAAAGAAATAATACACGGTTTATGATTCATCACAATTTTTGTTCTAGTAAGCAACCGAAATGCTGTTGGTTACTTGATTTATTTTTACATTGTACCTTAATTAGTAGCAAAATTTTCACTTTGCATGATTCATTAATGTTCTGCCTACGTTACAGGCAGAAGTAATACTTCTGTTTTTTTACTGTGTAAAGCATATAAAGTAAGTTATATGAAGAGTTTTTGTTTTGTTTTATTTTCTAAGAAAAAATATACAACAGGTGTTACATCATGCAATATTTCCATTTCATCTTAACAACCATATAGTCATATTTCTTACCTAAATAGAATGTTCCTATTTATTGTGTATGATATCATGATATATATTTTCCATCAGGATTGAACACATATATATCCCCTGCACATGATGGATCGTACAGTGTGTGTTATTTTTCTTGCTTATCAGGATTGAATACATATATGTCTCCTGCATATGATGGATCGTACAGTGTGTGTTATTTTTCTTGTTTATTAGGGTTGAACACATATATGTCCCCTGGACATGGTGGATCGTACAGTGTGTGTTATTTTTCTTGCTTATCAGGATTGAATACATATATGTCCCCTGCATATGATGAATCGTACAGTGTGTGTTATTTTTCTTGTTTATCAGGATTGAATACATATATGTCCCCTGGACATGATGGATCGTACAGGGTGTGTTATTTTACTTGCTTATCAGGATTGAATACATGATCCATGATATCTAAGACGATAAGAAAGAAAACAGGAATAACACACAATTTATTTGATGTTCTGTCTTAAAGAAAGAGAATAATTGCATGTTATATTTTTGATTTGTACAATCGACATAAAATTACAAATGTATATATATATATATATATATATATAATTCATCATACGTTGTAATCTGTTAATTGATAAATAGGTTACACGTTATGTAATATACCATGTATCGTTTCTTGTTGATTGATATAAATATTACACGTTACATATATATTACATATATATTATATTGTATATTCCATCATGTTAAGAAATAGAAATAGTACATGTTACACGATTCATCATAACTTAAGCCCTGGAAGAAATATGAATAACAGACGTGACATTGTTCAACATATGATCTACTTCGGTAAGAAAATGACATTCTGGTACATTGACTGTCACGTTTAGTGAGAACAGAAATATTTATAGCTATATATATTCTGCCCTGCTAAGAAACAGAAATAAAATATGTTACATGATCCACAGGCCTCCCACCAAATTCTGGGCAAAACACAGGGCTTTATATAGCGGAATCTATTTAAAAATACTGGGATAATATAGATAAATTATCTAAAAAATAGGGCATGTGAAGTGCATATCATTTATAAAAAAACAACAAAATGAGAAAACTTATCTGTATAGAGAAGTCATTGTAATGAATCATGTTTGGATCCTCTTCTCACTTATTTTTTTCACATTGAAAATTTTATTTCCACAGTAGAATGTTGCTGGTAGAACTTTGATAGAAAGGCATACATCTTCCTTCAAAACATCGCTGCTTTAATTTCATATGATTTAGTTGAGGTTTGGATCACCATTTGATACACTCATAAAAACTTCAAAGGAAAGACTATTTCTTCCTTGAAGAAAATTCACGATACATCCTAATACACGCTTTTCTTTGTCATGATTAACATGGAAGATCACAAGATATTTCCTAATAACCTAGTTTTTATGTTTCTGATCAATATCTAATCCCATCAATTTGCTTCATATCTTCATCAGTGGTAGTTTCACAATACAATATAGTGTATCCTGAATTACTCTTTTGGGGAGTCATCCACCAGCTTCTTTAGGAGGTGAGGGTCCTAGGTTATATTAACAACATCTTTACATAACGCAAATGAAAACTTATTACTTGCTACACTCATTGTACACAGTGTTTCTTCTTCTTCTCTGATTTCTGTTGCTAGGTTTGTTTGGAGATGAATAATTTGGCTAGAGTCATGGGACTAGAATATACAGGCTGAAGAAGCAGCTTCTGGTAGTGTAAGAACACAGAGACTGAAGGAGCAGCTTCTGGTAGTGTATCCTGATTGCAGCATTCCTCTTTGTTCTTGTCTACACTGCTGCTCAAGATTGATTGAGACTTGTCAAAACGGATCTTAACTTGTTCTGCAAATGTGAACCTTCGGCGTTGCTTTTTTTTTTTTTTTACCTGAGACACCCCAGAGTTTTCAAATGAAAAGTTTTAGTGGAGAATTTTGCAAAAAAATTACGAGTTGTTTAATTTTTGAGTTTGGTGTCCATTAATGTCTCACTTGCCCAATCGCAGGTCTTGAAATGTACACTTCCCGTGATGCAGCATGTTAATTCACTGGTGAGAAACTATACCATCATAAGATAACTATGAATTTATGGAACACACAAACAAGCGCATGTCTTTAATTCACATTTGCAACGTCTAGTCCCATTTAAAAAAAGAAAAAAAACTTTCAGCCTTTAAGGAAGGTAGGCTATTTAATTTCATATAATTTTAATAGATATCAATAAATTATATCATGTATGATACATTCTTATTCATTAAAGTAGCAATTAAATATATTGTAGCAAAGTAAACATGTTAAAGACATACATATATGATGTGATACAAGCTTCGTGATTCATCATGTGGTGATGAGCTAAAGGAGAACACAAAACGTTTCCTCAATTTTAGATCAAATGAAAAAAGTTTAAAAACATTTTACAATATACAACAGAATATTCAATATTTTTTATTTCCTTTTTCAATAGCTTTATTATTTATTATTTAGTATGAAGTATTGCTAGTCTAATCAACTTTTTTTAACCAGTGTTCAAATATTCTTACTTTCAAGTCGAAATCATTTGAAAATTCATAATCAAGGTCTTCAAGTGACGTTCAAAATCATTTCAGGCTCAAAGATGGTTTCAAATCAAAACAATGAATTTAAGCACTTTCAGAATTAAAATCTAATCGAACTACAAACACCTCTCTACTCAGTTCTTCTTCATTAGGCTTATCCTTCCGTTAGGAATTTACCTTAGTTTGACGTCACCAAATTCACCTTTCATTTGAGCCTCAAGTGAACTGATATCCAATGCTAAACCAACATATGCTTTCTTCACGTTCTGCCAGCATTTTCTGACTCTATGCCCATAGCTCTGGAGTGTAAGCTAAAAGTCGCTTAAGCTTCCAACAAAGATGACAAGCCATAAGAAAAACAATTGTAATAGTTACTCACGGTGTGAAACTTCAAAATTTAGTGTCTTAAGAAGCAATGGCATATGAATAAACATATAAACATTTATCTGTTTGTTTGTTTGAAGTTAAGCACAAAGCTAAGCAATGGGCTATGTGTGTTGTGCCCACCACGGGTATCGAAACCCGGTTTTTAGCGTTATAAGCCTTCAGACTTACCGCTGTGCCCCTTGGAGGCTTTATCATTTATTGCTAAAAACGTTTTGTGAGAATATAGGGGATAATTATCAATTATAGGAATTTACAGGCAAGATATATAGAGAACTTAAAAAATATCGAGATTATATGGAAATATGGGGCTGGTAGGAAAAATGTTTGTTGGTTTTTTGAATTTCATAAGCCTACTTTTTTTTAGGAATTATTGTTGACTGTGTGTGTATGTGATAAGATGTCTCTGATGATAATGTAAGTCAAAAGTTATATCAACAATAAACATTTCTAGTCCTTAATGACAATGTAAGCCAAAAGTTATATCAACAATAAACATTTCTAGTCCTTAATGACAATGTAAGTCAAAAGTTATATCAACAATAAACATTTCTAGTCCTTGATGATAATGTAAGTCAAAAGTTATATCAACAATAAACATTGCTAGTCCTTAATGACAATGTAAGCCAAAAGTTATATCAATAATAAAAGTTTCTAGTCCTTAATATAGTCCTGAATATTAATAATAAACGTTTCTAGTCTTTAATGATAATGTAAGCCAAAAGTTATATCAACAATAAACATTTCTAGTGTTTAATATAGTCCTGAATATTAATAATAAACGTTTCTAGTCCTTAATGATAATGTAAGCCAAAAGTTATATCAATAATAAACATTTCTAGTCCTTAGTATAGTCCTGAGTATTAATAATAAACGTTTCTAGTTCCTAATTATAATGTAAGCTAAAAGTTATACTAGTAATAAACGTTTCTAGTTCCTAATTATAATGTAATCTAAAAGTTATATCAGTAATAAACGTTTCTAGTTCCTAATTATAATGTAATCTAAAAGTTATATCAGTAATAAACGTTTCTAGTTCCTAATTATAATGTAATCTCAAAATTATATCAGCACTCTTGGAATTAGTTGTCGTTTATTTATACAATTATGGCGTTGAAAATTCAGTATGCAACTACTACAGAATCTAAAGTACAAAACAAGATAAGCTGTTCTCATGCGTGATTCAAATCCTTTATTCTTTCATTGATTATCTGTTCAAGTAGTGTCACTCGTTTCTTTCCCTCACGAAACTTAACTGTCGTAAGTGGTTGTCTTGCTTTCAAGCCTTACGAAGACCATCAGCGCGAGTTGTCGCATTGAAACTATTTCTTAAGTTTGGATACGATTTCAAATTATTATTATTATAATTTTGTATAGTAGAGCATTTGTATACGTATTGCAGCCATTATGTTTCTTCCCTTGATGTGTCAATACCTAGTCTTAACCAATTACTATGTCTCTTACCTTGATGTGTCAATATCTAGTCTTAACCAATTACTATGTCTCTTACCTTGATGTGTCAATATCTAGTCTTAACCAATTACTATGTCTCTTACCTTGATGTGTCAATACCTAGTCAGTAATTGATTAAATGTCCCTTACCTTGATGTGTCAATACCTAGTCTTAATCAATTACTATATCCCTCACCTTGATGTGTCAATACCTAGTCTTAATCAATTACTATGTCCCTCACCTTGATGTGTCAATACCTAGTCTTAATCAATTACTATGTTCCTTACCTTGATGTGTGAATATCTAGTCTTAATCAATTAGGAACTAGAAACGTTTATTACTGGTATAACTTTTAGCTTACATTATAATTAGGAACTAGAAACGCTATCTTATGCCGCAGAAACGCCTCTTATTTCTAACCTCACGTTACGTTGATGTGTAATAAACGTCAGCCTAAAGCCGCGCTGCATCTTTAATATTCATCAAACTTTTATTCGTAAACCTGGGATTACGACGAGCTTGCCCCTTTCATGTTAGTTTAAGTTATGCCATTTTGTTTTTCGTAGAACCAATAGTGTATTTGTTTTTGTTGTTTCAGTTGACCTTTTCTTGGTAAAAATTATACCTACCGTGGCGTGTTTCTTGGTTACTAATTCAAGTCACGTGATGTATTATTGAACTTATCTTACAGTAGCATTGCTACTTTTGTATTCATTCTTGGTAACATTTTCATTTGGTGAATAATAATTAACTGTTTGAGCTTACTGGTTATTTTTAAACAGTTGCCAGTGCTTGCTTTAAGAACAACCAAGACAAGCGATTGTTTGGGGCTTCGTGCTTTTTGGATCCTCGCACTGTTACGAAAAAAAAAATCATATATTTATTTTGCTATCGCAGTTGTTTAATCTATTAAAATAACAGGCAACCAATTAGGTCTTAATTTTTAAAAAATCTGGGGGAGGGGACAAGTTCCCCTTAACCTTCCAGCAAACTGACATCCTGTGAGTGGCTAGTGTGATTTGGCAGTCTTGCTGCTTGATATCGTGCATTAGCTAAGAATGGTACTGATAGCCATTATGTTTCTTCCCTTGATGTGTCAATACCTAGTCTTAACCAATTACTATGTCCCTTACCTTGATGTGTCAATATCTAGTCTTAATCAATTACTATGTCCCTTGCCTTGATGTGTCAATATCTAGTCTTAATCAATTACTATGTCCCCTACCTTGATGTCTCAATACACAGTCTTAATCAATTACTGCATCCCTTACCTTGATGTTTCAATACACAATCTTAATCAATTACTATATCCCTTACCTTGATGTTTCAATACACATTCTTAATAAATTACTATATCCCTTACCTTGATGTTTCAATACACATTCTTAATCAATTACTATATCCCTTACCTTGATGTTTCAATACACATTCTTAATAAATTAATATATCCCTTACCTTGATATGCCAATATCAGCCTTCTGTAGAGCTAGTTGTGAAGCCCTAACTGCGGCGTTAACTGCTGCTACTACTCTTTCACGAATCCTAGTTGACCTGAGCAAGAACAAGTGTTTTTTCTTTCCTGAGGTCAAGAGAATGTTGTTTTTGTACTTGCCCTCCTCTCTGGTCCCATCTTTAAAAGACGTAACACCGTAGCCATACTTTTTGTTGTTATACCATTCGCCTTCATATTTCAGCCCGTCTGAACGTTCCGAAATACCGAAACCACACCGCTTGTCGTTCTTCCATTCGCCCATGTACGCCTCTACGACATTAGTATCCATGACGTCATCCTGACTCACAAAGCTGACACTGGAATCCGTACGGCCGGAGGTTCTGGTCAAGCCGGATGGACTGTACTCGGAACTACCCGAGCTTCCTGTCGATCTTGTACTTCGGAAAGATGATGATCCTTCTTTCCGATTAAGATCACCTGTACTTCTTTGCTTCCTCAGCTTCAAGGTCTATGAAGATTTTAACCCTATTAGCGTATTATTCTTTATAGATCAGAATAGTAAAAATGCACAAAGTCTGTCTTGGTTAACATGAAATTCATTTGATAAATTCTTTTTCTTATTCTGTAAGACTTGCTAATCTACACTGTAAACGTGACATCATTAAAAAGAATCAGTTAGCATTAACACTTGCTAATTTGTAATTTAAACAAAACGATATTTAGAGGAAACTATTAAAATAAAGACTTGCTAAGCTTTATCGTTAACACGCTACTATTTAAAGGAAAGTGTTAACACAAAGACTTGGTGAACTTTGATGTAAACATAAGACAATGTAAACGGTACTGTTAACATAAAGACTTTTTCAATTTTACTGTAGATATAACACCATCTAAATGGGACCGTTAACATAAAGAATTTCTGAATTTTACTGTAGATATAACACCATCTAAATGGGACTGTTAACATAAAGAATTTCTGAATTTTACTGTAGATATAACACCATCTAAATGGGACTGTTAACATAAAGAATTTCTGAATTTTACTGTAGATATAACACCATCTAAATGGGACCGTTAACATAAAGAATTTCTGAATTTTACGGTAGATATAACACCATCTAAATGGGACTGTTAAGACAAAGACTTGCTGAACTTTATTGTAAACATAAAACAATGTAAATGAGACTGTTAACATAAAGACTTTTTAAACTTTTCTGTAGATATAACACTATCTAAATTGGAATGCTAACATATGGACTTTCTGAATTTTACTGTAGGACTGCTAACATAAAGACTTTCTTGACTTTTCTGTAAACATGGTACCATTTAAATGGGACTGATAACATACAGACGTGCTGAACTTTACTTTAAACATGACACAATTTAAATGGGCTGAACTTTTTTTGTAAACATAACACCAGTTAAATGAGACTGTTAACATAAAGACTTCCCAAACTTCACTGTAGATATAACATAGTTTAAATGAGACTGTTAACATAAAGACTTCTCGAACTTTACTGTATTTGATTTTTATTTCTAGGTTTAATATTTATTGAGCAGACTGTACTCTCTTTGGTGCATGCATGTGAAGAACGTATTTACAAAAATAATAATACATCATCTGCCACTCCAGTATATTACACATAATAAATAAGAAAATGTTTATATAACATTTTCCTAAAATATCACATACTTAGAAAAGTCTATTTATGTATGTTTGAAAAGAGGAGTTGAAAGCTTGCTCAGTAAACCTTGAAAGTAAGCTGACAGACAAGAGGGAAAGTAACTATTCAACAGGCAACTTTTGACCTACTATTATCGAATGGTTGGATTTGACTATCACTCTTATAACGCCCCCCCCCTCTGCACGGTCTCAAACTGCGAAGAACGATTTTTATTTCGGCAAAAGGACGCCAATAATGGACCCCCGGATCCACAGTCCGCACTGATTGCACAGACAAGATTTCGTTAGAGAGATGTTGCTTAATGGTTAGCACACTCGCTCGAACTGTGAATCAGAAGGTTTTTGATTTTAAGTCCGTTGTTGAAAAAAACATTTGCATTTCGAAATTTGGGGCTTTGAGGGCGTTATAAGAGTTCAGGATGAATGCTTTTGACTTAGCTACACTTCCTATAATCTATCAGTCCAAAATTAGAAACGGCTAGCCCAGACAGCCCTTGTGTAGCTTTGCACGAATATTTAAAACAAACCGAACTAAACTGTACGGTCATGCTCCAGGAAAATAATCATCTAAGCATTTACCACCAAACATTTGCTTGCTGATTGTTGGGAAAAGTTTGTT
>NW_013666614.1:66459-75183 GCF_000517525.1 Limulus polyphemus | reverse complement strand
ACATTATAACGCCCCCACGGCTGAAAGGGCGAGCACGTTTGGTGTGATGGGGATTCGAACCCGCCACCATCAGATTGCGAGTCGAGCGTCCTACCACCTGGCCATGCCGGGCTTGTTAGGAAATGTTCTTTATTGTAGAGTTTTCCAGACGTGTACTTCCCAGTTACAATTGTAGTAGCCAGGCGCCGTTAATGGTTAAAGTGCAAGACTGTGAATCCAAGAGTTCATGATTTGCATCCCAATGCTGCAAAACTGAGTTCCTCACTTTGGGGTGATGGATGCGTTACAAGAGTGACAGTCAAGTACAACTTTTCTATGAGACAAGAACACATGAGTAACCCAAAAGTTAGACCGGGTATTACCGGATTAGTTTATCAAATAGCGGATATCCAAAACAAAGAAATTACAATTTTCAAACGGGGACGAATCATTTTCAAAAGTAAAAATGACAAATGAGTATCTACAAATGAAGATGGGTCAAAGAAGACTGAGAGGACTTGAGATTCTCTGCATCGGACAGAAATGGGCTGGAAATTAATTTCAGAGAAACAATTGGTTTCAATGCTGACCAAAAAAGTACACAAAAAAGTTTTAAGTACTGGTAACTGTGGTGATTATTGGATTTCAATCGTTTTAACTTTCCTATAATTTATCTAAAAATATTATTTTATGGCAGATGATCAAATAACTAAAAAATGAGCCCGTAATAAAGGAAATTAAATTATTGTAACGTATACGATGGCGAGAACAGAAGAGTTAGTGGGTAGAGGAAGGCCATACAGAAAATTTTGCTCCAGGGCATTTCAGACCCTTACTATGCCACTGCTGAGAAAATAATGATGTTTATAAATCAATGAAGACTAAAATCCGTCCTCTAAACAGGTAGATTTAAAAGGCAATTTTAGTAGAGCGAAAATTGGCATTGGACGGAGTAAAGTATCACTGATGCTAAACTGATCTGATGATATTAAAAAAACAAAAAAAACAACAACTCTGAATACTTCTTCTACTGATGATGACAAAACCTTGTCGAAACGTTGTACATTTGCTGTTATGTTAAACTTATATTAAAGTTTTTCTTCATTACCCATTCAAGCCGTCTCCAGCCATTATTATTTCTTCTAAGAGGTTATAATAATCATATTGCACCAGCTGACCTACACCTAATTAACCAAATGAAAACTCTCCATTAAAACCCCTTTCTTCCATCACGGAAAATAAATCTCCCAGGCTATACAAACATGACAGAAATGAATAAGAAAACGGCCATGGAAAACTCTAAGGATAAGTAAGAGGGCCTAGGTTAGGTATGGCGTAATCCATCTTAGCAACTATCAGTTTTTAGCTTTGATTCACTAAGTGGGGAGCTGCTGCCTGGGCTATTTGAAAATATATGCCACCCACGTTTTCTATATTAGAAAAGTTGCCTCCTTTTTACTTCTATTCAAAGATGTTGTTTTTCAAAGACAGCACTTTATTTCAGTTCGGTGATACCAATATTTTCACCTTCTTTTTATAAGATACACTTTTAACAGTTACGTTCTAGGCAACTTCTCTTTTCAGGAGTACTTTCAATAATCCTTCTCCTTTCAATACTGCACAGAACTGCCTTATCTCTTGCGACAGTCATGAATTATTGGAGATCATAAAACAGATACGTATGCAAAAACCTTAATTTCCAATCTTGATTGGGGGGGGGTCTGTTATCTTCACTACTTGAAATTATATACCATACCACGTTTCCTATACTAGAGTAGCTGACTTCTCTCGTCGTCTTTTTTTGCTTATAACTGCAGACGTTGCTTTTCGAAAACAAGCATTTTCTTTATGTTTAAATGAAGAGAGTTTTATGTTAACCAAACACATTACCAGGAATATGTTGTCATACAGGAACTATATTTTCCGCAGTCTATAGTGAAGTCAGCAGTTTGGAATAACCAATTTTTTGATTCAATAAAAAATCTGTAAATGTCGACCGTAGAAACAGTTATTGAAGTAGAAAAGCAATGTTTCATTTTAACAAACCATTTGGAAAACAAAACTCTAGTATTCTGTAATATTATATAAGGGAATTGTCCCCGGGTCTTTCTTTACACACGCCTGTCGGGTATCTAGAAGGAAATGTAAACAACTTTAGAGGATTTTACACTTTACTGAATGGTGTTCACCCCACTATCACACTCATTTTAAACCGTTCTGACGAAATAGAAGCTTTAAGTGAATCACGAAATCAAAGTTATTCTATTTTTCTGAAGTATGGGGAAAAAATTTGACACTAGGACAATGAAGACACTTGGACACGCTAGGATACTGAACAAACTTGGATACACTAGGACACTGAACAAACTTGGATACACTAGGACACTGAACAAACTTGAATACATTAAGACACTGAACAAACTTGGATACACTAGGACACTGAACAAACTTGGATACACTAGGACACTGAACAAACTTGGATACACTAGGACACTGAACAGACAAGTATACACACACACTAGAACACTGAACTAATCTGAACACTCTTGAACATACACTAAAGCACTAAACACGCTAGAACTCTGAACAGACATGTACACGCACCAGAACACTGAATAAACCTGAATACGCACTAGAAACTTGAACAAACTTATACATGCACCAAACTGAACAAATCTATACACACACTAGAATTCTGAACAAATATGGACACATTAAGACATTGAAGAAACTGAGATACACTATGACACAGAATAAACTGAGATACACTATGACACAGAATAAACTGAGACACACCATGACACAAAATAAACTGAGGTACACTACGTCACAGAAGAAACTGAGATACACTATGTCACATAATAAACTGAGATACACTATGACACATAATAAACTGAGGTACACTACGTCACAGAATAAACTGAGATACACTATGTCACAGAATAAACTGAGATACACTATGACACATAATAAACTGAGATACACCACGTCACAGAATAAACTGAGATACACTATGACACATAATAAACTGAGATACACTATGACACATAATAAACTGAGATACACTATGACACATAATAAACTGAGATACACTACGTCACAGAATAAACTGAGATACACTATGACACAGAATAAACTGAGATACACCACTATGTCACAGAATAAACTGAGATACACTATGACACATAATAAACTGAGATACACTATGACACATAATAAACTGAGATACACTATGACACATAATAAACTGAGATACACTATGACACATAATAAACTGAGATACACTATGTCACATAATAAATTGAGATACACTATGACACATAATAAACTGAGATACACTATGTCACATAATAAACTGAGATACACTATGACACATAATAAATTGAGATACACTACGTCACAGAATAAACTGAGATACACTATGACACATAATAAACTGAGATACACTATGACACATAATAAACTGAGATACACTATGACACAGAATAAACTGAGATACACTATGTCACATAATAAACTGAGGTACACTATGACACAGAATAAAGCAGCGAATTCTGCAGTAAGATATGTTCTTGTAGCCGTGATTTTATTATATCCAATTTCTCTTAGAAAGCTAGTTTATTTTAAATAAAAACAAACAAAACAAAAAAAATTGTTTATTAGTGAACTATTAATTATGTTTTGTTCCGCTTTTTGTTTTTAATTCATTACACAACAGCGTTTATAATAAAATTCGAAAACCATCTCACACCTTCAAGTACTTTGCCGTCCCTAGTCCAATGACTGGAGAAATACAAAGGGTTGATTACATTACATTAAAACGATTTTGATGCAAATCAGCAAGTCACATGACAACCACAGCCGATATAAAGTTGCGCTGGACGGCATGTATCATAATTATGTTTTTAAATTGTTATGTGTACGTAGATAGCTGATGTCATAAATTTGTTTTACTTTTGGAAGGATATGCAACATTTCTGAAGCAAAATATTCATACACTCAAGCCATAAAGATGTGTCCAGATCGGAAATTTAGAATTTCCAAGACGGGGATATCCGCTGTACTTAAAGACATTGTAATACTAACGAATATGGGTCAACTTGAGTATCAGGACCATCCGAAAAGAGACCTACAAAAAGTCGTATTCCAGCCTTAGTAAGCCAAGTGCTGCGTCTTGTAACTGATGAGAAACCACGAAAACAAAGGTCAGGGGCAGAAGCTGTCCACGTGTCCCCGGCAACATAATCAAAAAGGATCTCTATTTGGAAAACCTCCCGGTGGTTCAGCGGCAAGTATGAGGGCATATAACACTATAAATCAGGTTTTGATACTTGCACAGCTCAGATAGCCCAAGGATCTTTATTTGGAAAACCTCCCTTCAGTGGCAAGTATGAGGGCATATAACACTATAAATCAGGTTTTGATACTTGCACAGCTCAGATAGCCCAAGGATCTCTATTTGGAAAACCTCCCGGTGGTTCAGCGGCAAGTATGAGGGCATATAACACTATAAATCAGGTTTTGATACTTGCACAGCTCAGATAGCCCATTGTGTACTTTTGTGCTTAATAACAAACAAACTGTTTGGAAAAGCGATACGCCCTTACGACGTAGTCTATTGTAATGAAAACTACATTACAACGCTAGTTATCGTGAAACTGCACGGTTGTCATATAGAGCATGACTAGACGTGGCGACATGGTCTATAACGACGCAGTGAGGCATCCAAAATAGTTCTAATAAAACGTATGCTAGTAAAAATTAGATCCCCATACGAACAAACGAGTAGGTTGCTCAAAATTTAAATTATCAGCAAAATGAAACAAAAAAACAGTTCATTAACAAGCTTGACCAGTCAAGAAGTGAACATTTGATTAATATACCTATAACAACAAAAAACGATTCTGCACTGAAATTTGATGGTTCAGTTCAAATATCATTTCTTATTATGTCTATAAATGTTTAATAGGGAAATACTAGGGATAGGACTTTTCCAGAATTTGAGGAGCAATTCCCTACTGACAATTATAGTCTTCCTTGCTGAAATGTCTGAAACCAGAATCTTGGTGACTAGACCGTGTATTTCAAAATCATTCGAACGGTCCCTGAATAGTTAAAATCATTTGAAGACTAATTAATTAATTATTTTTTTTTTACAACTCAGAACGTTTGAATCTGTATGAAATTTTCTTTTTTTCTTCTTTTCATTAGACAAGAATCTGGTTATGATTGTTCTGAATAACAGAATAATATGGTACTTTAATTTTTTAACAGTCTTTCTGCTATCGACAAGTTTGGAAATTAATATTTCACAATTTCTGGCAGCACGTGGACACTATCGTTTCAAATACCTAGGTACGGTTTCAGCCCCGAAAAGAAAGGAAGTGGTGTATAATAACCCTAAAAATAAATACAACTTTTATCTGGTTCCACATGGTACTGGCTCGAGACACATACAATCCAAAAGTAATCGTTTAATTCTTAGCGACTAATTGGAGAAAACAAATATAAAAAAGCTCTATAGTCCTGGTTTGGGTGAGATCCCTAAAATTCCAGATCGCATTTGCTCCATGATCTAATCTAAATGTTACTTTAAAAGAGTATTTTAACAGTATACTTTACTGTGGTCACTCGAGGTGTCTGTGTTAACACTATTCACACTTCCAGATCGTCAGCAAGGGTGGGTTCTCGAAGTTATAAGTAATGAAATTAAAATATTTTACAGACTCAAACGTTTCTTGTCTCTCTAACTTGTCTTTCGAGGTCCACTGCGAAATACAAGCCACGTTTCAACTCATACTGATAAATCAAGGGCAGTTTTCTCTTTTGTTTTACACTCTAGAACACCCAACGTTTTATGATATAGACAGCCAGCCTGTAGAGGACATCAATGAAATGTTAAATGAGGTGAAAAATAAAACAAATATTGACCACTGTGAATTATGCTAGTATGTTCTTTATGCATTTACATAAAATGTTATGAGTTTTGATTCTTTTGATATATCTATCTGTATCACCTCGAATTATTTATATTTATATCACAATTTCGCTGACTTTCATTGACCGAAACGTCATTGCACACAACGTTTCTACCATGCCTTTGAAATAGACAGTTTCATTCTGAGAAATAACAGTTTATTCCAAGACAGCAGTAACTGTTTCAAACTGAGTAATATCATAGAAAATCTTATAGTACATTCTAGTCTATACTCAATGTTTCGAACACAGTGATGTCATAGATTAGATGTTTAGAATATTTCGAGACTGTACTACTGTTTCAAATAGAGTCACATCCTCTAAATATTTTATATAGTTATGCTATTTCAAAACTTGTATGATTGCGTGCAAATAAAGTTGGTCTGTTTCAACAGTAACTACTAGAAACGTCTAATCTTGTCGTAAATCGTCGTAAAACTTATTTTAATGGCAGATTAATGCAGTTAAACTCTATGATGGGATAAAGACAGAAGTAAAAATTATATGTTATGGTTATATCTTTTTGTACTTAAATAGAAACTTCACCCGCTGTTGTATCAGTTTAGTGGATAACATATGAGAATCTTTGAAAATTCCATGAATAGTTTTTTTAAAGTGAAACCAAAAGGTTAAAAAAAGTGTTGATTTAAGGTAATGAACGAATGGGTTGCAATACTAAGGACCATCGTTGGAGGTGTTTAAGAAAGTCTTCTTATTTGTGGTACAAAGATCAATACGTGTTTCATTTGTGTGCACCTGTAGAAGCTTTCAGGCATGTTATTTGATAATTACAGTGGGTTAATTTTGTGCGGGAAATAAACTACGTTTAGCATTTGCTTACGTTTGACGATATCTACGAAGTTGTAAGAAATCGATTTCACCCTACTATAATATAAAGACAAGTATAAACAAGAGCAAATTGTGTTTGTGAAACACCTATGCCTCCACTTTGATCTTGACTTTTGACTCATGGCCTTCAGAAGATTATCAGGTCCAGAACTTTGTATGCAATACCTTCAATCCATCCATCTAGTCTTGAGATATCCTGTTTACAAGATTGGGACGGAGAGTTTGTTTGTTTGTAATTAAGCACAAAGCTACACAATGAGCTATCTGTGCTCTGCTCACCACGGGTATCGAAACCCGGATTCTATCGTTGTAAGTTCGCAGACATACCGCTGTGCCACTGGGGGGCAGGGACGGAGAGAAAGACAGGAGTAGGGTAAACCAATACGCCCCGCTTTACTTCGCACAGGTAAATACTAGATATTACATCACATATGTAAAGTGTCATTTCCCAGCGACTGTTTGGCTGGGTGTAAATCATAACGCTACTAATTTAAAACCAACATCTTAATCCCCAGTTTTTATCATTAAAAGTTGTGAATGGAATAATCACGCCAGATTCCAGTGCCAGACCCACAGGCTATAAAATCTCTTACTGTGAAAGACCGTTCAGTTTCTGTTTGACTTAAAGTCACCTGTGATTATTATCTGTGATTAGAAGCTCTAGTGTGACACAAGTGGGAGTCAACTTATAAAATACCACTTATTTTATACAGTGTAAGATTGAAGACAAATTTGACGATTTTTTATTTATCAGAATTTTCGCGCAAAGCTACAAAATTGGAAATCTGCGCATAGCCGTTCATAAACGGACCAGAAGGAAGGCATCTAGCCGACAGCACCCGCCACCAAATATTGATCTGATCAAATAGTAGGACTTGACTGCTAGTTTTATAGATCACCCACAGTCCCAAAGTGCGGAGGGTGTTTTCATAAAAATGGAGTACTTAAATTGAATCCCTAGATTTTCAATTGGCATATTAACCAATAGGCTAGTGGAAAGGAAGTAAGTAAACTCGGTTGTGGGTAATGATGGCATACCAACGTTTTAATTAACGGGTTTTAGATTTCGATAATAAGAAATATATTTTTCCCCTAGCATTTCTATCCTGTATATTTCAGGTTTATCGTTGCTGGATCAGTTTTAGCTTCAGTTTATATTTTTTATTACCTAGTCAATCGAAAGAAATACAGTAGCTAAAAAGCACTTCATAAGATTAAATCAATATGTTGCGTGTTAATGGAAATCGAATACAAATCCTTTTGTTTCATCTTGTTAGTGAAAGGTTTGTCAGAAACGTAGTGATACATGATAAAGAAGCCTGACCAACAGTGGATGTTATGATCCAGTGCAACACCATAGTCAAAGAGTTCGTGGAAACTATTGATTAAACAGATCATAAGGGACAACTTCTCTCGCCCATTCACAATAGAATGACCCACTGAATCAACGGAAACTATTGATTAAGTAGAACATAAAGGAGAACTTCTCTCGTCCATTCACAATAGAAAGACCCACTCAATCAAGGGAAACTATTGATTAAACAGATCATAAGAGACAACTTTTCTCGCCCATTCACAATAGAAAGACCCACTCAATCAAGGGAAACTATTGATTAAGTAGAACATAAAGGACAACTTCTCTCGCCCATCCACAAAAGAAATACCCACTCAATCAAGGGAAACTATTGATTAAACAGATCATAAGAGACAACTTTTCTCGCTCATCCACAAAAGAAAGACCCACTCAATCAAGGGAAACTATTGATTAAATAGAATATAAAGGACAACTTCTCTCGCCCATCCACAAAAGAAAGACCCACTCCATCCAGGGAAACTATTGATTAAGTAGAACATAAAGGACAACTTCTCTCGCCCATCCACAAAAGAAAGACCCACTCAATCATTGGAAACTATTGATTA
>NW_013666614.1:62619-65717 GCF_000517525.1 Limulus polyphemus | reverse complement strand
ATTAAGTAGAACATAAAGGACAACTTTTCTCGCCCATCCACAAAACAAAGACTCTATCAATCAAGTGAAACTATTGATTAAACAGATCATAAGAGACAACTTCTCTCGCCCATCCACAAAAGAAAGATCCACTCAATCAAGGGAAACTATTGATTAAGTAGAACATAAAGGACAACTTTTCTCGCCCATCCACAAAAGAAAGATCCACTCAATCAAGGGAAACTATTGATTAAGTAGAACATAAAGGACAACTTCTCTCGCCCATCCACAAAAGAAAGACCCACTCAATCATTGGAAACTATTGATTAAGTAGAACATAAAGGACAACTTATCTCGCCCATCCACAAAAGAAAGACCCACTCAATCAAGAGAAACTATTGATTAAGTAGAACATAAAGGACAACTTTTCTCTCCCATCCACAAAAGAAAGACTCTATCAATCAAGGGAAACTATTGATTAAACAGAACATAAAGGACAACTTTTCTCGCGCATCTACAATAGAAAGTCCTACTCAATCAAGTAATGCTACAGAAGTGATCTGCGAACCTTCAATTTAATCAAGCATTTTTATCTTGTAGAAAATTCTCTAGAGTAATAATACACACACATACACAGATATGTATATATAAAGATAACCAGATTTCAACCAATTTTTAAGCCGAAAGGATGTTTGTGTATTGCATTGTATCTTTAAATTGGTTCTCGAGTAATGTTGCCAGATTAATTTTGTTATATTATTCAAATCTAACAGGATCAAAATGTCTCAGTAGATAATTAGAATATGGTAATCATTGATCTTAAGTTTCGTCTATAGTGAGATGAATGGCACAGGCATCGAAACATCTTTTAATCCTCCGAATATCGATTTGTTTTTTTACACCAGTGGGGTCCACATATTACTTCATATTGAACTCTTTTATATCTGTTACAACACTGTAAAGATCTATCTATATAAATTGAATATAAAATGATCAGAAATTAGTGGGACTCGTGTGTTATTAAGTATTCTGTAGTCACAAAAGTTGTAGACCCACAACAAATTTGGTGCATACATAGTTTAGAAAAATGTGTTTAAAAATGCGACAGAAACTATTGGAAATTCTTGGGTCAAGTACAAGCAACAATAGATTTTCATACAAGGAGAGTGATATAGGGTTACTTTTGTTTGCTGGAAGATTAAATCATCAGCATATCAAGTTTCTTCGTTTCTTTGAAACTTGTTGGTATTGTTGTTTTGTACAAGAATGTATGGAAATTATTTAACCGGTAAACATTACAGAATATATTATAAGACAAAGTCAAAGGACTATAAAAACATGGCGAAATCAAAGTAAAAGAAAACATCAATAATTCACCGCAGCAGAAATGAAACTATATTTGTACTTGACAAGACCTCTTCATCCTTTATCTTGGTTATGTGGTAAGTATCAACTAGTGCAGACCAAGTAATCTACTTTTAAGTAGACATATATCTGAGTGGAATAATGTGACGTTGTCGGATTAGTTGTGTTCATACCACGACCTCTTCATCCTTTATCTTGGTTATGTGGTAAGTATCAACTAGTGCAGACCAAGTAATCTACTTTTAAGTAGACATATATCTGAGTAGAATAATGTGACGTGGTCGGATTAGTTGTGTTCATACCACGTGTTTCTTTGTTGCTGATTTTTTAAAGAAATTACACAAAGAAAGCTAAACCTCATGTCTGTCAAACGGCTGGTTAATCACGCGAATAAGAGTATGATGATAAAATTGGTTACTCGTCTGCCTATGGTTTTATGTCATCTGGACTAATTTATGTTACATGGAATTAAATCTGTTGTTACGTTCACGAATTTCAGAAATATGGTTTTTACCCTTTAGTATAACGACAATGAGTTGCAATCCTTTCCTCGTAGGTTTAAAGTGTTTGTCTAAACTTCATGGCTAACCCTACGAGGTCTGGGCGTGTCCTAATGATTACGTTCCTGGGTTGTGAATATGAAGATTCCTTGTTAGCGACCCGTTGTCACAACAGTTCACTCCACGCTGTGGGGTTCTGAGTGCGCTATAGGAGTGAGGTGAAATCAAACTCAATATTTGATCAAACAAGATTAATCAAAGAGTCGGCGATTAATGTTGTTTACTAATTGTCTTCCCTCTAATCAATCCGTTCAAAATTTGGGATGATTATATGCAGGTATGTTAGTGTAAAATCCTGAAATCAAGAAGCTCTAGGGATTGCTTAATATCTCGTCAAACATTAGAGAATCAAGACGTTAGTGATAACACAACACATTAAAGGGGATAATTGTTATAATTTTTGTCGGCCAGCCTTCTCGTTTCCTGGTAATGCAATCAATAATGATGCTGTAACACTTGAGGAAACATGTTGAAGTTTAAGCTCTGCGAGTGTATTAAGTCAACAGTGGGTGGAGTAAAGCCCGTGTAATCCAGTTATTCAAACAACAAGTATATCTTCTGGTATAAGGAGACTATTATATTAATAGGTTCTGGTGAATATGAGTTGGCAAACAGTCATATAAGTTGTATTTCCTGAATCTGATTACATATGAACATAACGTTTAAATTCTGGTGAATAAGAGTTGACAAATGGTCATATCTCTTGAATCTTAACCTTCTTGACGATAAGTGTCCTGGTTCATTTTAGTTCACGAATAATTATTCAGATTTATTTAGCTCAAAATGGCATCATGGGATGGATTAGTTGTTGTTGTCATGTTCAAACTACTCTGGTGTTTAGAAACTTATGCACTGGGTTAAGTCTCAGTTTAACTCTCGATAACTAAACAGAACATAAGGTACAACTTCTCTCACCTATCTAGAATAGAAGGTCCCACTCAGTTAAAGGAAACTAATAATTAAACAGGACATAAGGGACAATTTCTCTCACCCATCAACAATAGAAAGTCCCACTCAATCATGGGAAACTATTGATTAAACAGAACATAAAGGACAACTTCTCTCGCCCATTCACAAAAGAAAGATCCACTCAATCAATGGAAACTATTGATTAAGTAGAATATAAAGGACAACTTCTCTCGCCCATCAATAATAGAAGGTCCCACTCAATCACGGGAAACTTATGATTAAACA
>NW_013666614.1:59644-62249 GCF_000517525.1 Limulus polyphemus | reverse complement strand
TTCAATCAAGGGAAACTATTGATTAAGTAGAACATAAAGGACAACTTCTCTCGCCCATCCACAAAAGAAAGACCCATTCAATCAAGGGAAACTATTGATTAAGTAGAATATAAAGGACAACTTCTCTCGCCCATCAATAATAGAAGGTCCCACTCAGTTAAAGGAAACTAATAATTAAACAGGACATAAGGGACAATTTCTCTCACCCATCAACAATAGAAAGTCCCACTCAATCATGGGAAACTATTGATTAAACAGAATATAAAGGACAACTTCTCTCGCCCATCAATAATAGAAGGTCCCACTCAATCACGGGAAACTTATGATTAAACAGAACATAAAAGACAACTTCTCTCGCCCATCCACAACAGAAAGTCCCACTCAATCAAGGGAAACTACTGAATAAACAGGACAAGATTCGTTTGTTCTGTCAATTCGAAAATATATATACTATCATCCTAAAAGACTGCTTTCTGCACCTCAGTGGCGTAGCGGCATGTCTGTGGGCTTATAATGGTAAATGCCGGGTTTCCATACCCATTGTGAGCACAGCACAGTTAGCTCATTGTGTAGCTTTGTGTTTAACTACAAATAAACAAACAATACTGCTTCCTCATTTGTGTGGTCAGTACTTTAAAAAGACACTGCTCCAGTGCCAAAGACATTTTTGTGACTCCGTTAATTTATTTACTTTACCGGTTTCCATTACTGAAAATTATTTTTTGTCTATGATAGCGGGCATATCGTGGCATAAAGATAAATTATATACATAAAAATAATAAAAGCAGCTAGGGTTAAGAAGTTGTTTATTTGATAATTTATTTTTACCTCCTAGTTCAGTGATGCCATCAGCCAATAGTAGCTTTTCTTTACTACGGCATGAGACATTCCAAAGAACATTTCACTATTACGACAATTTGGTTTAAAGTAACATTATCCGATGGCTTAGATGTTCAAACAAGTATATTTTTTGCAATGTTCCTGAATTAAATAAAACGAATCAGAAATAGATCTGGAAGAGGATGACGTCACCAGAGAGTATCGCCATCTTGATTTTCTCCCTCGTCCTTCACCTTTAAGGCCTTGTACAATGGTATGTGTCCAGTTTCCTCGTTTACTGTTCTTATATTATTAACATTTGTGAGATGTTAATTTACATATTTTATGAGCATTAGTCTTTAAGAAGTTGTAAGATCGATGCTAAATTAAAATAATATCTTGGGATGAAGTATCGATAACGAATTTTTACATTTTTTATATCGTTTTGATGTGTTAGAATGTAAATACGTTTCTAAAATGGAAAAAAAAAATCTCAACGATCTCTCAAAGTACGTTACTTTCCAAGAACAGTACAATAACATTTTGTGTACACGTAAAATAACATATATATATTTAAAGTGGAACCATTATTATTTTAATGACCCTCGTTGGTTCAGCGGTAAGCTTTATAGTTTATAACACGAAAACTCGGGTTTAGATACCCGTGGTTATCACAGCACAGGTAGGCTTTTCCGTATCTTTGTGCTTAAACACAAACTAACAAAGCTTATTTTGATACATAAGAACACGTTAATAGAATCTACATGGGTCATTGAAAGTTGCTTTACGTATTAAAATTTGTCGTCATACGTCTACTAGTACCCCTGACGATACACCTGCACAACACAACCCCAATTTTCTGTAGAAATAAGACATTTTAATACGTAAAGCAACTTTCAATATCGTCAGGGGTACTAGTAGACGTATGACGACAATTACACCTGCACAACATAACCCCAATTTTCTGTAGAAATAAGATATTTTAATACGTAAAGCAATTTTCAATGTCGTCAGTATAGAAGTAAGATAACTGACACAATCTGACGTATTGTAATTCACCTGTACTGACAAATACACTGGTACATGTGGATAATAATACAAAGTTTTTTTTTCTACATCAGTGTAAGTATGCCAGCTCCATGTGTTTGTTGTAAGTAATAGCTAGTGGTAAAATGTGTGTTAGATACACCATATATTTTTAGCATGTCGTTTTATTACATTTAACATTACTACATTTTCATGGACAGTTCAGGTATTATTTTAATTTGTATTTATATTTTATATTTTCATAAACATCAGTTGCTATGCGTTGGGAAAATTACTGCTATAAATTCGGTACAGCTTAAACGTTAATATGCTACTCGTCTCGGATGCTATACAGTAATGGTGGCTTAATGAGTTTCTTTGGTGAAAAGATGCGGCGATAGGGAGGAAAAGATAAAACAAGCATATTAATACTCAGTTCAAATTTTGGAAACAATGTTCTTCTACAACAGATGTTCAAGCAGACAACCAGTGTTAATGTGTTCTCTAAGTAAGGTCTATTGTATATTTATTGTTACTTTCATTAATAACGTTGGTTGTAATGTTTAGTATATTGAATGTCATTACTTTTTATTTGAGTTTATTGTTTATTATAATAAACATTGCTTTGCATTGTTAGCTTAATATATATATTTAGGATTAACCTAAATCTCCTAAACTGGCCAAACTTATATATACACCTGGAAAAAAGTTAAGCACCCCCGTGTTTTTTTCAAGTGATTCAGATTCGACGTTCTTGTGA
>NW_013666614.1:57697-58690 GCF_000517525.1 Limulus polyphemus | reverse complement strand
TCACAAGAACGTCGAATCTGAATCACTTGAAAAAAACACGGGGGTGCTTAACTTTTTTCCAGGTGTATATTATTGATAACATCGAGAGTGCCCAACTTGTGAAACAGTGTATTCTCATCTCTATAAGTATTAATATACAAAACGTGTATTTAATTAATTGCATCGATTGCCAGGTTGATATTCAGTTTCTACCTAAGTACATAGCTTGCTCTGGTCAGAAGTTAATGTTAATTATTTGTAGAAGTAAAACTACAGGTAGGTGTACTTCAGCAGGGTCCCCGAATATGTTCTGTTTCAAGAGTGAACAAAACCAAAATTAAGAGTAACAAATATCAGTATTTCTTGCTTTTGAAGTCCGTATGTGATGCTGTGTTGTAGCTTATAAAGTGCATAATTATTCTCCTGATTCATGAAAATGCACGTTTACTGACGTCACTACAGTACACGTTGCAACTTTAAGCGTCCCTCATGTGACGTCATTTTAGTGACTATTGATTGACTGACAGACAACACACTACTTCACAGTTGTGTGAGTTGTTATAAACAGGTTGACCCCCTCCAGGCAGCCTTCGGCTCCCTTTCGGGGTGATAACTAAGCAATATAACTAGGTTAATTTGTAAATGTAATTAATAACTAATATACTCTAAAAACGTAACTATTACAATCAGTAGACATAAAGTAACTAACAAACCTATGTAATATAACCAGGTATATTTGTAGACGTAAAATTTATTAGGTGTATTAGTTATTAAGTCACCACAACTACTAGTAGACATAAAGTAACTAACAAACCTATGTAATATAACCAGGTATATTTGTAGACGTAATTAATAACTAATACACCTAATAAATGTCACCACAACTACTAGTAGACATAAAGTAACTAACAAACCTATGTAATATAACCAGGTATATTTGTAGACGTAATTAATAACTAATACACCTAATAAATGTCACCACAACTACTAGTAGACATAAAGTAACTAACAAAC
>NW_013666614.1:41846-57094 GCF_000517525.1 Limulus polyphemus | reverse complement strand
GTAGTTGTGGTGACTTAATAACTAATACACCTAATAAATGTCACCACAACTACTAGTAGACATAAAGTAACTAACAAACCTATGTAATATAACCAGGTATATTTGTAGACGTAAAATTTATTAGGTGTATTAGTTATTAAGTCACCACAACTACTAGTTTAGTTACTTTATGTCTCAAGTCTGGGTAATATAAACAGGTGTATTTTTAAGCACAGAACAACCAACATAACAATACTTTAACCATAATTATTAGTAACCGGCTTAGTAACTTGTACACGCGGACTAGTGTGTCCGTGATAATCAGTTGACGTGAAGTAACCAAAACAATGTAACAATGGTTATCTGTGGACTAATACAATTACAACACAAGAATAGCGCACGTGATTATTTGAAGACGTAGCTGATGGGCGTGCTTATTGTTACTCTCTTCCCAAATTTTGGCTTGTTAGCAAATTGCTCATCTCGTAATTGCATCAGGCAGCTTGTGATTGTTCTATGCAGTTTGTGATCCAAAGTCTCAAAATAATTCTTTATATCGTTATATATTAAATCTATTTCATTTATATATTACTGGTATGAAATTCTCGCGCTCTGCTGCGGGGTTCAAAATCCCCCTTATGATTCACAAAGACCCAATGTAATGATCAGGCTCCTCCATTATCCCCAGTTGCTTATATAGCTATCTTAAGGGGGTCCATACACTAAAAATACAGTTAGGACACCCGTCTGTGATAACTAAGCACGTGTGCTAAGTTTAGCTCCGCTACTTTCTGAGTGGGAAGGTACAAGCACAGTTTCAAAAATGGCGCCCCCGGGATCTCGAGGGTCACCAGGAACACAAAATACGACGTTATGTTCGAATTCAGCGACCCTGCAATCCTATTTCTTGAACCAAAAATTCTGCGTGACATTCCCATGGTAGGTGGTTACGCTATAAAACTATGAACTCCCCCCCCCCCCCGAGCCACCCAGAATCCGTTCAAACAAATGTTAATTAATAGATTATTTCCAAAGGTGTCTCTTGCACATAGATAAAATTATTCAGTCTAAAATGGAACGACTTTCATCAATTAAAGTGAACTAACATGTTACACAATATAATGTAATACACACAAGAAGGTTCTACCTATCATTATACAATTTTTGTTTTCAAATTCATATTTAGCTTTCAATCTTGCTTCCTTCATTTATTTGTAATAGTTTTTAGATACATCTTTAAACCTAGAGGGACACTCAATAGAGCGCATACCTCCGCCACGCAGCGTTGATCATAGTCGGTTCTCAAAAATACGAAAATGTGTCATCCGAATGTCCATCGTTATCAACGTACATGGACTATTTTTGTCAGGACAACGAGGAATAATATTCTATATATGTCCACCAAGTTTAATCAAAATCCAATCGTTATAGAGCAAAAATAGTGTGAAAAATCGGTCCTCGTGTTAACAGATAGGGATTTTATGGATTTTCGTGACTTTGCTGCGACATTGACACTCCATAAACGAATCGATTCTAAGTTGAGCCATAGTCCAAATGTACACCAACTTTTGTCCAAGTCCATTCATCCATTTTCGAGAAATCCTGCTGACAAAAACATATACACAGGGATGAAAACATAGCCTCCGCCACAGTGGCGGAGGTAACAAAGAAGAAATAACTCCTCTACGGTGAATAATATGATCAGTTGTTTCAACATAGATCGTTAGACTGAAAATATGAAGAAATAGGTGTTCTTTTTCGAAAATTTGTTGTTGCAATGTTACACATTATATTATCTGCATTCTGCCCAGCACAGACACTTTTATAACTAATGTTTACTGTTTTTACGCCAACAAGTGTAATATAGGATAGAACAAGTTATTTTTGAAAATTCTGGACCTATATACAATGAATTGTCTCCCGATAGATCAGCAGTAAGTTTACGGGCTTATGGCGTCAGAAACCGGGGTTCGATTACCCATCTTGGATAGAATGAGATAGCTTTGGACTAAGAAAACAGCTATCAACAAGACAAACAAAAATAAACGACCAATTTTTAACTAAACGATTTCTATCTTCATGTCAGCAGATGAGAGAAGATCAGACAGGGTATCTGTGGAAATCCTAGAACTTACATATACTGTTCACTTACCTGAAGTATTCCTATTTTAAGTGTGATAAATGTAAGATAAAGCAAGTTACGTTTCAAAATCTAAGAAATATACATGCCGACCATGTTCTGCTTTGTGAGATCTTTTCTTCATCTACGAACACTAAGTCAAAAAATGTTGTGTTTTAAAATATTATAAGCTGAATGTGCTGGCCACTTCTTACCTGAAGGATTGTTTTCTTTAAAGTTGAGGATTTATCGACAAGAGATCGTCTTCTGGGAGGAGGTTCGTCACTTTTCGCCTTCAGTACAAAGCCTCCCCGGCAGTCATCTATTTTTCGATTTCTTATACTCGCAGGGTCAACGTGGTCATGTTCCAGAGACGAAACAGAAAATCGAGCATTCTTTGGACGAGTATGTGAAGCCAAGCCAAAGGGGGCGCTATTACGTACACCGTAACCATGACGTAAACCTCTTAGCCACTGCCCTTGGTAAATGCCTGAAATAATTGTAATAGATGACAAATATGCTATCAGAAGAATCCACACCCTTTAAAAAAGCAATAAGAAATACAACAACAATAAACAAATAAAAAACAACCATTCTTCAGCTCTTAGTTGACCTCATTAAAGATCCACAATGTTCTAGAAGCGATGCTGATAAATATATCAAAATCTATTAGATAGATTTTCATCACAAGTGACAATCAATGAATAACATTACATGGGTATTGCGTTCTACGTCTAAGACTACGCGGGAAAATACCTAATAATAATAGAAATCGTGTTCTTTATGAAAGTTTCTCGAACACTTTACACACACACAAATATGTCCATAGTTATGCTATACAATGTTACTGTCCCAGCTTCTGTGCATACAGATTGTTAACAGAATACTTGACAATAAACAGATCTTTCCCTACATATCATCTTGTTTAAAACGTCACTGCTATAATTTCTGTCCAAACATATCACTGTTAGAACACTCCACAATAAGCACATCTTAGAGTCCTCCACAATGAACAGATCTGTCCTAACATGTCATCAGGTATTAAAAAGTCACTCTTATAGATTCTGTCCAAACATATCACTGTTAGAATACTCTACATTAAAGACATCTGTCCTTACATGTTACCTTTCTTTAAAACGTCACTGTTATGGTTTCTTTCCATACTTATCAACTGTTGGAATATTCCACGATAAAAACACCTGTCCTTGCATGTGATATTCCTATAAAACGTCACTCCTATAGTTGGTATCCTTACCTACCGCTCTTAGAACACTCTACAATAAACACACCTCTCCTTACATGTTATCTTTCTTTAAAACGTCACTGCTATAGTCTGTCTCTATTAGAATTATCCACAAATAACACATCTGTTCTTACATGTTATCTTGCTAATGTCACTATTACAGATTTTGCCCGTACTTATCACTGTTAGACTACTCCACAACAAACACATCTCTCCTTAAATGTTATATTTCTTTAAAACGTCACTGTTATAGTTTCTGTCCATACTAATCACTGTTAGAATACTCCACAATAAACATATCTGTCCTTAGATATTATTGTTCTTTAAAACGTCACTGTTACAGTTTCAGCCCATACTTATTTATCACGTTAGAATACTCCACAGCAAACACATCTGTCCTTAAATGTTATCTTTCTTTTAAACGTCACTGTTATAGTTTCTGTCTATACTTATCACTATTATAATTATCCACAATAAACACATCTGTCCATTCATGTTATCTTACTTTATTTGCTACAGTTTCTGTCTATACTTACCACTGTCAGAATAATCCACAATAAACAGATCTGTCCTTGCATGTTATCTTGCTTTAAAACGTCACTAATATAGTTTTGCCCGTATTCATCACTGTCAGAATACTACAGAAGAAATAAATATGTCCTTACATGTTTATCTTATATTAAAACGTCAATTTTATAGTTTCTGCCCATATTTATTTGTCACTGTTAGAATAATCTACAATAAACACACCTGTCCTTAGATGTTATTTTTCTTAAAAACGTCACTTTTATAGTTTCTGCCCATATTTATTTGTCACTGTTAGAATAATCTACAATAAACACATCTGTCCTTAGATGTTATTTGTCTTTAAAACGCCACTGTTATAGTTTCTGTCCATATTTACCACTGTTAGAATAATCTACAATAAACATATCTGTTCTTACATGTTATCTTGCTTTAAAACGTCACTACTATAGTTTCTGCCCATATTTATTTGTCACTGTTAGAATACTCCACAATAAACACATCTGTCCTTACATGTTATTTGTCTTTAAAACGTCACTTTTATAGTTTCTGCCCATATTTATTTATCACTGTTAGAATAATCTACAATAAACATATCTGCCCATACATGTTATCTTGCTTTAAAACGTCACTGCTATAGTTTCTGTCCATACTTATCACTGTAGAACACTCCACGATAAATACCTCTTAGAATACTCCACAATAAACACATCTGTCCTTACATGTTATCTTGCTTTAAAACGTCACTGCTATAATTTCTGTCCATACTTATCACTGGTAGAACACTCCACGATAAATACCTCTTAGAATACTCCACAATAAACACATCTGTCCTTACATGTTATCTTGCTTTAAAACGTCGCTGCTATAGTTTCTGTCCATACTTATCACTGGTAGAACACTCCACGATAAATACCTCTTAGAATACTCCACAATAAACACATCTGTCCTTACATGTTATCTTGCTTTAAAACGTCACTGCTATAGTTTCTGTCCATACTTATCACTGTTAGAACACTCCACGATAAATACCTCTTAGAATACTCCACAATAAACACATCTGTCCTTACATGTTATCTTGCTTTAAAACATCACTGCTATAGTTTCTCTCCATACTTATCACTGGTAGAACACTCCACGATAAATACCTTTTAGAATACTCCACAATAAACACATATGTCTTAACATGTTATCTTGCTTTAAAACATCACTGCTATACTTATTTTATTTTCGTTTTCTATACTTTCATTTTTAAAATACTTCACAATCAACAAATATACCTACATGTCACATTGCGATAAAAGATAACTGTTACAATTTTGTCAATACCAATAATTGCCAGCTTACCCTAGAATAACACATCTGTGCTTAGATACCATATCGTTATAAAACACTAGTTGTACCTAGTGATGTCATGTTAACCTGGTTAAATGTTGTAACCATAAATATTATACTGGGTATATCTGTCAATAAAAAACATTTTAAGTTTTACATAACAGAGTACTTCCTTTATTTATTTAATAAACAAATTTGTCCTTCGATGCCACATTGCTATAAAACATTAATGTTGTAGCTTCTATCCATATTTATCCTTACAAGTGGTTCTGCTATAAAATGTCACTATTGTGTTTATTGTGTTCTTACACATTAACATGTTAATGTGGCCTCTCTGATATCTTTATATCTCGAAACACAGTTCAGTGTTTAATAAACACCTGATAATCAATATATCTTTCATGGCTTTAGAATATTTTATAATGTATACTTATTTGCTGAATAAATCATTTTTTTTACATCTGTTGATATGAATTCTTCTTTAATCACAAATTATAATATTGATATTTAAATGATGTGTGTTAACACTGTTATATTTCACTCTCCAAATGCAAATCATTGTGTTAACATCTGCTGTTATTATGTCTTCGTCAAACTCATTTTATGATTTTCACAAATTTTATTAATATAATACACATATCCTTCTCTAAATACATTTCATTATCTTCACACACACTTCATGTATATTTTATTCGAAATATAATTAGGCTGAAAGTGGCCTGGAGGTTAACGTAACTCAGAAGGCCCATGGTTCGAGTTGTGATATGCCTTTAGCTGTGATAGTCAATCCCTCTATTCTGTTGAGAGTAGGAAAATGGGCGGCGAGTGCTAATTACTGGTTGTCATCTCTAAATGTGCCATTTAGATCATTCATGTTGAAAATACCAGTTCCGAAACACGACACAATTGATTTTCTTGAGACTTCCTAGCAAACACACCAAATACTTTCGGAGTGTGCAGCTCTTTCACTATATGTCTCATCAGTAACTTCATGATGTATAGCTCTATTCTCATATTCCATCCAGTAACTTCTTAGTGTGTAGCTACATCTTTATATTCTAACCAGTAACTTCATGACATTTGCAGCGCTATCCTTATATTTCATCTAGTAAATTCACAATATGTAGCTCTGTCCTTATATTCTAACCGCTAACTTCACAATATGTAGCTCTGTCCTTATATTCTAACCGCTAACTTCACGATATGTAGCTCTGTCCTTATATTCTAACCGCTAAGTTCACGATATGTAGCTCTGTCCTTATATTCTAACCGCTAAGTTCACGATATGTAGCTCTGTCCTTATATTCTAACTAGTATCTTCATGATGTGCACTCTATCTTTATATTCTAACTAGTATCTTCATGATGTGCACTCTATCTTTACATTCTAACTAGTATCTTCATGATGTACAACTCTATCTTTATATTCTAACTAGTATCTTCATGATGTACACTCAATCTTTATATTCTAACTAGTATCTTCATGATTTACAACTCAATCTTTATATTCTAACTAGTATCTTCATGATGTACACTCTGTCTTTACATTCTAACTAGTATCTTCATGATGTACAACTCTATCTTTATATTCTAACTAGTATCTTCATGATGTACACTCAATCTTTATATTCTAACTAGTATCTTCATGATGTACAACTCTATCTTTATATTCTAACCGCTAAGTTCACGATATGTAGCTCTGTCCTTATATTTCTAACTAGTATCTTCATGATGTACACTCTATCTTTATATTCTAACTAGTATCTTCATGATGTACACTCTGTCTTTATATATATATTAACTAGTATCTTCATGATGTACACTCTATCTTTATATATTAACTAGTATCTTCATGATGTACAACTCTATATTTATATATTAACTAGTATCTTCATGATGTACTCCATCTATCAATATACTTCATTCACTTAACACTATTCATCTTTTTATAACCTCTGTTAACATACACAAACGGATTTCATTGTTTTAACATCTCTTTTCAATAAAAATATCACTCAATACCCAATTGCCTTCACATGTTCTGTTACTACATATCCCTCTCCAAGTAATACTTACGACCTTGACATCTGCTGTTAATATTAGTATTTCACTCTACATCTGTTATTCGTGGAAGTTGCTCTTCAAAAGTTCTTAAATCTCTTAGTATCTGCTATTCACACACACATTCCTCTAGTAAAACAATTCCTTATTTTCTTATGTACTATTTATATAGATATCACTTCAATAAGAATACTTTGTCTGAAATTTATTACTAGTATACTGATTGCACTTCATCTATTACATAACGTCTCTACTAACATAGTCAGTAGTATCATCGTTAAGCCTTCACTTCTAACATAATCTATCACACCACCTCGGAGAGTAACTTCAGATATGTAGCTCTATTCTTGTATTCTACACAATAACATTAGGTTGTACACTTTACTTTTATATTACATCCAATATCGTTAGGTTTCACATTTTACTTTTATATTACATCTAATATCGTTAGGTTTTACACTTTACTCTTATATTACATCCAATAACATTAGGTTTTACACTTTACTCTTATATTACATCCAATACCATTATGTATTACACTTTACTTTTATATTACATCCAATACCATTAGGTTTTACACTTTACTCTTATATTACATCCAATAATTTCATGATGTTCAACTCTATCCATATATACACCACTATGTAACCTCAGGATTTTCAGCTCTATCTTTGTATTCCAACTAAAAAAACTCCAGAATGTGCTGTTCTAACTTTATATTCCACCCAAAAACTCCAGAATGTGCTGCTCTAACTTTATATTCCACCTAATAACTTCAGGATGTATTACACTGGCTTTACGTTCCATCCAGTAACTTCAGGATGCATTACACTAGCTATACGTTCCATCCAATAATTTCAGGATGTATTACACTAGCTTTACGTTCCATCCAATAACTTCAGGATGTATTACACTAGCTTTACGTTCCATCCAATAACTTCAGGATGTATTACACTGGATTTACGTTCCATCCAATAATTTCAGGATGTATTACACTGGATTTACGTTCCATCCAATAACTTCAGGATGTATTGCACTGGCTTTACGTTCCATCCAATAATTTCAGGATGTATTACACTGGCTTTACGTTCCATCCAATAATTTCAGGATGTATTACACTAGCTTTACGTTCCATCCAATAACTTCAGGATGTATTACACTAGCTTTACGTTTCATCCAGTAACTTCAGGATGTATTACACTAGCTTTACGTTCCATCCAATAACTTCAGGCTGTATTACACTGGCTTTTCGTTCCATCCAATAACTTCAGGATGTATTACACTAGCTTTACGTTCCATCTAATAATTTCAGGATGTATTACACTAACTTAACGTTCCATCCAATAACTTCAGGATGTATTACACTGGTTCCTGAAGTTATTGGATGGAACGTAAAGGTACAGCTGTAGCTTTACACACCACCCAATAACTTATAAACATTAATATTCAATAACTATGTAGCGGAAAAGTTGAAATGCTATATTCAATAATATAAGAGAAATGAGTTTAAAAAATGTTTCAAAATCTATTTATTAAATGATTTATTTGGTTATTTTTATTTCTAGTTAATTAATAACGCTTCTTTTCTGTTAGAAGAGATGCATTTTGTTTAATCTTTTTTTTTTTTGTCTTTTTTGTGTCTCGTTTTAAAGTACTAGACTGATTGCAGCTAAAGCTGTTAATTATTTACAAAATATTTTATTATCTAGTACGTGAATAACTTAAAGAAATGCAGCTTTAACAAGGTATTTAGCCTATGAAATCTGAGGCTCTAATACTATATTACAAACCCGAATACCTTCTACATGTATAGCTTCCATCTTAAATGTTGAGGGTGTACAGCTACATCATCATACCACACCCAAATAAGTTAAAGATGTATTCCAGTATAATTATATTTCGTCTAAATTGTGTGATGCACAGCTATTCGACTAGATCTTACTCAACATATTTCAAAGCATAGGTCCCTTCATATAAATATCCAGAGCACATTTTTTATAAGTATGTATGTACTATAGCTAAAAAAAAATTACTTGAATTTCTAGCAAATCTCGCTGTACATACCACCATCGGCATAAGTTTCAGATCCATATCCGTCTTGCAGTCCGTTAGCCCACGTTCCCTCATACTTTGCCTCCGATGTCATTGACTGCCGGACACCGTATCGACCTTTTAGCCCCTGGGTCCATTCTCCACGGTACATCCAGCTGCCACGGGTCTCTACTCCTAGGCCATGTCTTTTGCCGTTTTGCCACTGACCTTCGTAATTACTGCCGCTGGGCCAAGTATACACCCCTGACACTTCAAACCCATAGTGCCATGAACCGCTATATTCACCCTGCCCCTTGGGGCCTGTACACACACCATAGCCATGCGCTTTGCCGTCCTCCCACC
Organism: Limulus polyphemus; assembly: GCF_000517525.1. Lineage (NCBI taxonomy): Eukaryota > Metazoa > Arthropoda > Merostomata > Xiphosura > Limulidae > Limulus > Limulus polyphemus. Next base: position 47,439 of record NW_013666614.1, on the reverse strand, counting down.
CACCACAGTATGTACCCCCATCATCAAAGTCGAAGCGGCCGCCACTTGTGGTCGACCGAGACTCCCAGTGAGAGCTGCTCATGAGCTGGGGTAGCCAGGATACATATAGCGGCGTTCGTATCCTTGGACAATGTCCTTACACATACAGGATGAGCCTGTTCCTCTGGGGTCCTTCGTTAAAGGTAGGCCTAGCGAAAGGTCGAAGCGGCCTGGTGATCTCCGCCGCTGTGCCCTAGTATAGTATCTTGCTCCTGAGCACGGCCCGTGGCGTTCCTTTAGAAGCCAGGTTTTCTTGGCAGTGTCGTCACAAACGAACAGTGCGCACAGATCATGCGCAGAGTTCAGTGAAAACGCTAATAACATCGCCAGTGCGAGAATCGGTTATGACAAGAACGTCACAGTTCAGGGGTATAACGTCACACTTTCTCCAGCTTTGCTCCGTGTAAATGTGAATACAGGACCGTCATAGAATATACTAGTAAGCAAAAATTGCACATGAGTCAAATTGAAAAATAGATAGTTTGATCGGGAGAAATGCTTTAATGAACCAGTGTAATCCATAATATTGGCCATGCCATACATTAACATCTATTCTGTGGATTACCCATCAACCAAGCATCATACACCATCTCTCCTAGATAAAGCCAGTGATATTGGTGTTGTTTTCGTAGGCGTATGTGTGCTAGCATTCAAGGTATTAAAATATATAATATTGTAATCAATATAAATATTACAGTGGACTTTTGGAAGAGTTTTGTTACGCTACAAAATTCCCACAGATACGAATATTTTGTTATGAGACAATATTTCTGAGCGATGGATGTGATAGTATATGCACATAACACAGTGTTTATTGTCTACAGATATGCCATACAAAATGTGTTTTCAACGTTAATTTAATTGTAGTTTTATGTATAACATAAAGTTTTATTCAACTGGATTAAATCTGATGTCAATTACGTAAATTAAGTTGCTATCATTTGTGTTATTTTATTGGTTGAAGTATAACAGAAAATAAATTTCTACCAGAGTATTATTGAGAGGTGTATCTGGGAATATAGTGTTTAAAAAAGCTATTCTAAACTGAAACATACAAAAAAGTACTTCTAGGTAATAATTGTTATTTTTTTTATTGTAAATCATCATGTAAGACCATATATATATTTTGCAAATGTTAAATACCAGATGTTGACGTATCATGTATGGTATACACCGTACACCAGATGTTCTCTATAGCTACTCTTTAAGTTACTTGTGATCTGCCTGTTGCCACGTGTTGAGAGCTTAAAGAACGGAACAAACAAAAGATAAGACAACTGATAATATTTCTTGAAATAAATTCTCGCTCTGTTGAATATCTGTAAAGTATTTATTTTACTTTTTTATGTCGCTAGGGTTTGTTTATTTTTTAATTTCTAAAAGTTAGAATGAATAGAGAAACATACCAAAACATTCATCTGGGATTTAACCCCTTTGTACATAACAAATCTAATCATATACGATTTCAGAATGTATTTAACAAATTTTCGAAGTTAATTTTATTTTAGATATGAATCACGTAGCGTTGAGGATACCAAACATCGTTTCTTTAATTACCACTGACGCTGGTCAGATTTTAGACTTTTTTAGTCTTGTTAACCAACAGCTATAATACTATGATGATAAGTGTTTCGTAGCCTCTTCTCTAAGTTTCTCAAGCTAGTTTCCATCGACAGTTTTTTACTTACAAAGCGTAATTCAAACAAATCACGAAATTTTTACTTCCTCCAGTTTCTTTCTTTATTTTTTAAACAAGATAAAAAGTGTATCAAACAGCTTGTTTTTGTGTTAAAGTGTAAAATATATTCCTTTAGTAATATATTTTTTGCCGAATTAAAGTAATCTGGTGAATGTCCATCAAACTATTCGATATTTTCATAATCTTCCATAACAAACTTTCTTGCCTTTAAAAAAAGAAAATTTTTAAAAATCCTCCACCAAATATAAATTTTAAATGTTAATTGTGTCTTTATTAATAGACATGTATTAGTTTAATCAAGTATTTCGCAAGATGACAAAAGACACTACACATTGCACTATTCCTGTATCTTAGTGTAAAAAACAAATAACGGCTAAACACAGTGGAACAGAACAATGACATAATTTAAATATTTAAACTATAATATTTTATAATTTTAAAACATAAACAAACAGAGCTTAGGAGACAAAATATTGGATATTAAATGAGTTTTTTTCCTAGTAATACTATATTTTACTGCTTCTAATGACAACATGTAACACCATTCACAAATATTTTGGGTTTGTTCCTTTTTGTGTACCTCATGAATAATTTTGCTGAGCAGTTAGAGGTAAATTAAATGATTTGGAAAAATAATAGTTAAATGAATTTAACGGAGTAAAGTGTTAACAGTGTATCAGTGTTAGGCCTTGTTACACAATATCAATTCTGTTGAGTAACACAGAATGAATTAAATGTTATAAAAGTTAACTTCAAAGCTAACCGTGTTTGTTGCATTTTAAAAATAAAATTTTTATATAAATTTTTGCTTGTATGTCATCATAGCTCATTTAATTAGATAAACTATCATAAGTCAATTGCCTATGGCCTTTGAAAAGATGGCGGGCGTCACTTTCCCAAGTATTTGTTCATGCTGCCATCTGTTAACAGATAATGTAAGCATTCTCTATAAACCTGTTACAATCAGCTTTCACCCAGTTCACTCGGCAAGGAGTACACTTGACGGTATTGTCATCAATTTTTATCAAACAAAGAAGAGGAAAAGGGGGGAAGTATAAAAAAGTTTATCTCAGAGTGTTTTATTTCAACCTATTCCTGTAAGTTAGGCTCTTATTTTTGGGGGGTATGCCATCCTTTGTCAGTAACCCCGTTTTACTTTGAAATAAAATAACTTTGATCACTGATTTGGATTAAAATAAGGTTTAATAAGTGTCTTTAACACTTTAAAGCATCAACTAATGTTACATCTGTGCTTCCCAATAGATACAAGGGAATATTATAATTACTGAGGTATTTTCTTGCACAAAACTATGGTTTTTAGGTTGGCAAAAATGAAAGTAAACTTACAAATCATTCTCAAACTATTACAAGAAATTCGACTTGACAGTCAGCAGTTTTTGCCTGAATAGTTATACCTCAATGAATACTTGATTATAAAAAAACTTGTTTATTAAAAAAACAGACAAAGAAGCTATTCTTGAATTTTAAGTCTGTTAGTAGCTCAACGTTTCCCAATCTTCATTTTTAATTTCGGTATCTCTAGACTCGTCTAAAATCCTGGCATTTGTACACGAATACCTAAGCCATTCTCAGTTAATCTACAAAACTTTAATTTAACTAAAATATTATATAATACTTTCAGTCTCAGTTTTATTAACAAAATACTTATTGAAAAGGCCCGGAATGGCCAGGTGATAGGGCGCTCGACTCGCAATCTGAGGGTCGCAGGTTCGAATCCTCATCACACCAAACTTGCTCGCCTTTTCAGCCGTGGGGGCGTTATAATGTGACGGTCAATCCCACTATTCGTTGGTAAAAGAGTAGGCCAAGAGGTGGTGGTGGTGGGTGGTGATGACTAGCTGCCTTCCCTCTAGTCTTACACTGCTAAATTAGGGACGGCTAGCGCAGATAGCCCTCGTGTAGCTTTACGCAAAATTCAAAATAATAAATAAACTTATTGAAAAGTTATTGATAGACTTCTCAATGTTTTCCTTGTCCCGATAAGTTTCAGTACTCACGTATTATTTCTCTTGACTTTTTTTACAATTCTTTTACATTCTATTTTACAGTGCTTTATTTCAGTGTTATCAACATGCTTTAGTTGTTTCTTATATACTATTTTACAGTGTTTTATTTCAGTGTTATCAACATGCTTTAGTTGTTTCTTATATACTATTTTACAATGTTTTATTTCAGTGTTATCAACATGCTTTAGTTGTTTCTTATATACTATTTTACAATGTTTTATTTCAGTGTTATCAACATGCTTTAGTTGTTTCTTATATACTATTTTTATTATCTTTACTACCTTCGACTTAGAATATTTTGGTTTGTTCTTATACTTCTGTAATTATGGTATTATTTATTGTCACTAAGTCATACAAAAACAACACCAAAAAAAAAGTGCTAAATGTTAATTACCGCCTCTTGCTGTGCACAATGTTTGTTTGTTGTTAAGCACAAAGCTACACAACGGGTTATCTCTGTTATGCTAGCCACGGGTATCTAAACCCGGTTTCTAGTGTTATAAGTCCCCAGCCTTACCGCTGAGCCACTAGGGGGCCACTATGTACGCAAGAAATGCTAATGGAATAGAAAACGAGTTTCGCCCCACGATGTCTCAGCGGTAAGCCCGAGGGTTTATAAAGCTAAAAGTCGATTTTTGATTTTTGTGGTGGATACAACAAGGGTAGCCTTTTGTGCAGCTTTAGCTTAAACAAACATACAAACAAAAACAAATCTTGCTTTGGTCAGTAGATTTTATAATGTCGTTATATGTAGAATGGCTATTAACTTACTATGCGTATTTGGAACATTCTGTGGAGCGAACGGTATAACATACGGACGAAATAAATACTTAATAATACGTAAGTTATTATTAGAGATGCATGCTCTATCAATTTATGTAAATAGCACTAGAGGGCGACGCACATCATTAAATGCAAATTAAGCTGATGCAGAAGCAGGTGATGGAACGGACAACCATTATTTTGTCGCAAGCAGTGTAAGGAACAAAATAATGTTATGTTTGGAACAATGGTTCAAGTAACGTCAAAATGGAATTTACCGAGGCAACACCTTAGGCATACTGTCAGTAGACCAAGATGTGAACCATAGTCCACACAGATTTGGGTTTTCAACCACCTGACCTCACCCCTGCTGACTACTGGTTTTGGGACTTTCCCAAATTATGAGTCTATCGCCACAGCCTCCACCCCGTGACTCAGAGGTAAGTCTGAGGGCTGGTAACACTAAAACTTTGGTTTCGATACCCTCGATGGGTAAAGTACTGATACCCCATTGTCTAGATTTGCGCTTAAAAACAAACAAACTATAACCACAACCTTCCAATCTTTCCTGAACTGAAGGATGCCAATATGTCAGAGATTCAGGCGATTCCTGGAGAGATGTTACGTTCTGCAATATCCAATATCACTGTCAGAATGGTTGCAGATGTTCATAAATGATGGTGTCAACATTAAACAGTTTACTGTAGTGGCTCCACTAGCGTCACTATTAAAAACCAGTGGAATGCACTTTTGTGCAATTATGTAAAATATTTCGCCAGTATTTAACACCAACAAACTGTTTTGAAACTACTCAACCTCTATATTTAAATTGCACATAAAGTTAATTCGTATTGTTGCGTCAGCAGTCACATGACCGCCGTGACGCAACGGTTCTAGAACTATCATGTACTTTGTCGAATGTTCAAGGTCTTACTAGAAATAGGTTACGCTGGTATAAAAGCGAAGGAAGGTAATGGGGGGGGGGGGGAGTGATTGAACTGCGGTCAGAAGTATTATTGACGTTCGTTTGTTTAGCGCGATTGTTGAGTTCAGTGTATCGGTAAAG